>NW_005842404.1:963369-980687 GCF_000455745.1 Alligator sinensis | reverse complement strand
CCTCCACATCATCAGATGGTGTCATTTTTGCCAGTCTGGTCCCCTCCACCCCCATGTGAATAGCTATGGGTCAGGCCTCTAGCTTCTCACTAAGCTCCTGCTGTCGTGATAGTGACATTATCCTGGCTTCTGCCTCTTGCGTCCGCACCCTCACTAGCTCTTCCATTTGGGCCTGTTGCCCATGTAATATTCTGACCGTGAGGGTATGGACCTGTTGCCAATCTCTCAGTGGCTGCATCTCCGTGTTCATTGCCTCCATTCCTATTTCGGGTTTCCCGGCCAATGCATCAAAACTTTCTGAGCAGGATTCCTGGATTGATCAAAAGGACATGTTCGGTCCTGCCTCCCATACCTGCACTTGTTCTCTCCTGCCATGACTTGATGGGAGTAAAGAAATGTAAAAACTCACAGGTGGAAAGCTTCTGATTTTTAATATCGATTACAACATGCCGCTCTCTGTACTGCTGCTATCTCTTGCAGCTGTCACGGGTTCAGGCTCACGCTGGTACAAGCTCAGTCACACTTCGTTAGGTTTAGGAAGCACAAACCACAGCTCGTCCTGCCCTCCACCGTGAAAAGAAATAACTGCTTACCATATCAATGCCACGTATGGCAGTTTGTAATCTTCTCTCTTCCCTCACTCCTATCTGGGATGAGGCGAGTTCTTAAATGACATACTTTTACATGGGACATTGCATATACATCTGGTCCCCTTTTCATTCATTCAAAGTCTCTCATTAACATTGAGTACCTGTCCTGGAGATAGTCGTGCCAGCTTCACTCACGGTGCTCCGCAGGCACCACTGTCTGTCGTCCTTGACAGAAAGCTTCTGTTCTTTCTCGAGTCTGCGCCTCTGTGCAGGAAAACTGCCCCATTGCTCTGGCTTGCTCTCAGCCACTGCTCTGGTTCCCCTTCTAGGGAACAATCTTCATTCAGCTTCTGGTCCTCTTATACAAAAGTCCTTAAGTGGCAATTAACACACTCCCGGCCGGCCCCGCTGCTGGGCAGGGAGTCCTTAATTAGCAGTTAACAAGTTTGCTGATCAACTCCAGCGCCGACCTGCGCGTCCTTAATGGGCAATTAACCCGTCTCAGGCGGCTCCATAACAGAGCCACTGGCTCCCTGTTAGAGTCTGCAAGTAAGAGAGAAACACTGGAAAAAAATCCTAGTCATACCCAGTTCACTCTCCCCTTCAGCATCTACTCCAGGGGTGGGCAATTATTTCTGGCGGAGGGTTGCTTACCGAGTTTTGGCAAGCTGTTGAGGGCTGCATGGGGTAGCCCCGCCCCTGACAGGTGCTCCGCCTCCTGGTCACCATCTTAGGACCGGAAGTCCCGCCCCCTGACCCCCAATCTTTGCCACCAGAAGTCCCTCACCCTATGAACACACACACACACACACACTGTCTCCCTCCCTCATTGTTCTCTCTGTTTCTCTCTCCACCTCCCTCATTGCATGGACAGACACACACACACGGGCGACTGGTGCCTCCTGAGTAGGGAGGGCACTTGCTCCCCCAGTGGCCAGTCACTGACCAGGGGGGAGTCCCCCCGCAGCTGATTGTGCCAACCCAGTAGTGCCAGTGGCATGCCCGGAAGGGCCAGGGGCATGCCCAGAAGTGCCAGCGGTGCTTCTCCTGACACCCCCACTCCCCGGCCAGTGCTCTAAGGTGGGGGTACTAGCACTCCCACCTTCCCCCATTGCCCATCGCCTAAGCAGAGAACGCTGGTATGAGGGGGTGCACCAGCATTCTCAGGGGATGCACATGCACCCCTGTTCACCCCCTACACATCGCCACTGCACACTCACACACACACACACACACACACACACACACACACACACACACACACAACCTCCCGCTCCTGGCCTCAAGGTACTGGTGCGGCCCCATGCTCCTGCGGTCTGGCGATGCAGCCAGGACCCATGTGGTGCTGGAGCGGCCGGCAAGTGGGCAGGGAAGCAGTGAAAGTTGCAGCAAGCAGAGACTACTGGGTGGGAGGGCGGAGGAGGGAGGGGCCATGGGTGGGGCAAGGCCAGGCAGGCCTTCCTCCTGGGTCCTGCCAGCTTCCCCTGGGTCCTACTGCCCCTGTCTCCTGTCATCCAGGAGCAAATAAATATTAATGATCAAAAAATTTTAGGGGCTCCACAGGCCAGACAGAATGGCCTGGAGGGCCGGATCTGGCCCATGGGCCATATTTTGCCTGCCCCAATCTACTTTTTGCCACTGTGTAAAACTGGGTGAGGTGGACCCATGGTCTGACCCAGTAAATGACAATTCTTATGTTTTTATGGTCTTATGAGGAAGCGAATGCTTCTGTGCCAGTGTGCCAATGGCTAGGGTGAATAAGAGCTTGTATCAACTTGCTAAGAGCTCTCTTCTCTGATTTTTCAGTTAAGCGAACTTACCTGCAAGGAAGTTTTGGAACGTGATGGAATCTGTGAACTTCTGGGGTTGGACTATTTGTGGTAGCTGCTTCTTGCCTGAAAATTAAAAAAAAAATCTCATCTGAATTTGGAGAAGATGACGGTCATTTTAGGATAAGTATGTCTTGCATTCCTGGTATCCCTTTCTGATCCAAAATTCAGCGTTTAGAATCACAACCCATGAACTTGCTACATAATTTTTTTGCTTTACAATTAAACAAAGTTATTCTGGCATACAGGAAACTCTTACTGCTCTTAACAAAGTGTGGATCCATAAGTATATGTATAAATATATTAATCTTTTCTATTTGTTTTTATAGTAAAAATCCTTTACTTTTAAGAGGGGTGGGTAGGAGTGGAGAAAAATCCAGTCATATTTAATCAGAAAGAAACCAGTCAGGATGCTCCAGCTTTCTGTCAGTTGCCCAAGATGATACATTTAGTAAACGTCAACACATTTTGTCAAGATTTTGGGGAATGCTGACTCAGAGGTATACAAAAAAAGCATAATATGCTGAACCAATTGTGCAACACTTTACATGGAAAAGTGATTGCCTGATCTCTGCATCAAGCAGCTGATGCTCTTGCATTAGGTTTGAATGTTTTTGTCATCATCATCTTTTAAAGAAAAGATTAAGTGTGTGTGTGTATGTATGAACTAGCAGATATAGAAGACCATGAAATTAGAAAAAATAAGTTGTATGAGAGAGAAGGATTTTTTGTGTTAATTTTTTATTGAACCAATTGCTTATTTGGGAGATATGTTAGACAAGCTTTTGGCCACAGATTGACTGAAAATTATGTTCACTCATCCATTCCTACAAGTGATTCCCAAATGTACTTTTCTGTCCTATGCTTTTTTCTATTTGGCTTATTTTTGTATGTCCATCTATCACTCAGACATTTTCTAATGGATATACTGTAGGAACTATTTTAGCTTACACCTTCTGGCTCTTTAATGTAGAAATTATTTCTGATTTGACTTCTTTACATATTGGTGGCATGGAATTGAGTAGGTTTAAGGGAGTCAAGTTAGACTAGACTAGATGAAAATATTCCAGTGCTATTAGTACTGACGCATCCTAGCACACCCGTGAAATATCTCATGTCCACACATTAAACACCTTGTAACAATCCACAAGCACACATATCACTGTTACAATGTACATGGTCTGAGAAAAGCTAACCACTTCTATATTTAGCACTTTTTGCAGTTCTGCTGTAGTCATGAAAACAAAATGTTAAAGACTGTGCTTTGATCATCTCATAATAACCATAATGTTTCTGCTCACTCTTCAGTGACGGTTCTGCTGTTCAAGCCAAGTGAGTAAACATAGCTTAAATAGTACAAACTTAATTATATTTGGAACAAATCTGCATCCTTATTAATCTAAGACATTATAAGCAGTACAAGTTGTTGGTAACATGCTTGTTTGCTTTTTAAATATAAGCAGCCCTGGCTCAGCTCAGAACCTATTAGCAGGAGCCCAGGAACAGGAACTGGAACTCAGCAGTGAAATTTCTTTTGAGGAAGCTGTAAAGTTGAGAAGCAAATATGAATTAATTTCTACTGGAGTGACAATATACATCTAGCCCAGGTCCCAAAATAGCCAGTACTAGACTGAAAAGAGATGTGGCTAGTTTGGCCAGGGCAGGTCCCATTGGTGGGACTACTACAGAGCCTCCAGGGTAAATAAACCTGTCCTCTTCCTACAGATATCCAGAGGAGGGCAATTTGAGCCAGTCCTGGCTAACTATTGTTTGGCAAGCTCCTCTAAGGTTGAATGAAACATGCTTTTACATGGGGGTGTAATTTGTGCTTCCATGAGCAAGTAAAAGTGAATCTCAGCCATGATTTTAAACCCAGTTGTGCCCTAGATTACCTATATTTTGGCTGGTGATCAGTTGGGTTGGATTGGGCAGGCATATGTCAGTTTCACTTCTGCACTGTTAAAACCCCCTTCCTTGGAAACAAAAGAGGAAGAAGCATCAAGGATAAGGTATACTGAAAATGCTGCAGACCTGTACTCATTACATTGCATTTCCCAAGGAATACATTTCCCATAATCTACTGCCTGCAACATCTAAGAAATACTTGTGATTTACATGGAAAACAAAGTACAGTAGACACCCTTTTTACATGTATTCAACTTACCCATGTCTCATGTTTACGCGAATTAATATTAACACCCAAGCAGAAAAATACACCCTGAGACGTCCGTCATTCATGCATATATGTGAATGCCTTGCAAGATGCGTAAACTGAGTCAAACAGAGTTACGCACAGCTTGGGTTCCCAAGCAGGATTCTGGAGGCTCGCTCAGTCTCAGTGGCGCCATTGTGGTAGCAGCATATGTTTACAATATGTTTTTGTAACATAATAAATAAAGTATTGGTTGAAAAAGGTTTTATTCTGGTACCTTTGGTGTCATAAATGTGAGGTCTAAGGAACGCAACCCCTCACTTTTCTATTATTTCCTATGGGAAAATTCACCTTGAGTCGTGCGAATTTGACATACACGAGGTTTCTCAGGAATGCAATATATGCGTAAGTCGGGAGTCTACTGTACTACTTTGGGAGGTGTGCACTAGTGTAATTCCAGCACCTCCGATGCCCAACCCAATGTATCTGTGTTACACAATGTAAAGGTAATATTAGTGGTTCACAGCACCACAGCAGGCATACAGAGTTATGCTGAAAAACTCAGAGTAGATCAAAATGTGAAGTTTTTTACCCACTATCTTGGATAACAAGGTTAAACAGAAGATCTATTAAGAAAAACACTGACAATTTAAATAAATCAGATGTTTTTGCTGAAGATTATGCTGTGATTTTCTCCAATTATTCTTGACATTTCACCCATTCATATTGTGATCTGAATTAATAATGGAAGAGGAAAAAAAGGCTCTTGTCTCCTTGTTTATTCTTTGTTCTCAAGGAGATAAGCTGTTTATAAAGATAAGTTATTTGTTATTTAAATCACTTTTTCTGAAGTTGTTTATTTCCTTGTTTGAGTTTCTAAAAATATTGCAACAATTGTAATGCATCTTTGAGATGTCTATTCAATTCCCTGTGATTTGTACTGAAATTCATTGCTAAATGGGCACAGGTGTTGATGTACATAACGTGCAGAAATGAGTCAAAACCAATAAATGCTCAGTAAGGAAGGGTGGAAAGGAAATACTCTGACATCAACTCTTTTAAGATGAGATAAAAGAGGAATTTTAGATCGCTACTAAATTATGTGTAGATTGCAAAGAAGATGCATTTTTGAGTAACCACAAAAATGTAAAACAGCAGACCATGTTTAAAGTAACACTTTAATCATTGCTATATTTTCAATCATAATTATTATTTTTTTTTAAATCACTGTATTCAGGATATAATTTACCTTCTATAAAGGTGTAACATTAGGGCATTAACATACTATTTTTAAACAGTTTCAGAAAAAATAAATGCACTATGAAAATGCAAAACGCATTATGAAAATGACTCATTTGTTTCTATTCTGTGTAAAAATATACCTGGAGATTGTTATCAGAGAATCAGAAAAGTAGGGCTGGAAGAGACCTCTAGAGGTCATTTAGTCCAACCCCCCATTCAAGGCAGGGTCATCCGTATCCACATCATCCCACACAAATCCTTGTCAAACTGATTCCTAAAACTACACAATCAACCCCATTGCACAAATACAAGGCATATTGCCCAAAGACACCAAAAGCACCTCACTCACCACAGGTAAAGCAAGGGGATGAGGGCTGTCAGCATCCTGCTGCTGCAAAGGCTGTTAAAATGCACTTGAGAGATCCAAGAAAGCCATGCTCCTGCTACACAGAAAGGCAAACCCCCTAGAGTCCATACCAGTATGACCATGCAGTTAAATTCCTTCTTGATCCCAAATCTGGCAATTGGTCTGACCCTAAATTGTGGGGCAAGAACCTGTAACCAGGAACCTCCAGTTTTTAGTCCCAGTAGGAGCATTGGCACATTGCTGTCAAAATCCCCAGTTTGACTGCAGTCAACACCCAGTGCTTCTGAAGAAGACAAACCTACTCCCTCTAGCAACAGGAGGGGAAAAAATCCTTTCTGACCCCGTGTGGCATCTGGAAAAGCCCAGAAGCATGGGAAAAAACAAAGACCCTCCATTTGGCTCTGCAACTTGGGGATTGCAAGACATAACTCCACGCACTGCACCCTCTAACTGTAGAGCCTGAACTCCCCTTTCTGTATCCCGTCCATAAGCTTATGCTTGCTGCTTTAATGATCTTTCATAACTATGCCGGTTGTGGAGCTCTGCTTCATTCTTCTACTGCTGAGCATGGTCCTCTCCAATATCCACTTACTCTTCAGAGCTCTTCTGTTACCTTCCAGCTATCTAGGAAGGGGGCCAGGGGAGTGTTCCTGGGCTTCCAACTGTTGCTCTTTGCAGAGCACTCCTGGCACAACTATGCCTAGATTATCCCTAGTCAATCCTTGTCCCAGGATGGATCATGGGGTGTGCACAAGTACACTTGTACCCCACTTTGATTCCTGCTCTGTCCAAAGTTTAAAACGAACTGCTTGGCAGTGGCGGCAGCATTTCTAGTCAGACAGCTGCTGAGGGAGTCAATTGACTTCTTGGTGTCGGAGATCAGAGCAGTGGCCGGTCAGCTGCTTACTGACTCCCACCCGGAGTCGTAAAACTTTCGCCTCAACAGGCGGGTAGTGATGGATGAGGTGAAATTAACCAGGCACAGACGCGTGTTGGTTATAGGAATTTGTTTACTTACGTCGCTCAGATAGTGACGCACGACGCAGGCTGAGCCTTTGTTCCGTTGCAATTTTTCCGGTTATAGCGATTATAATCAAGCGTATGGTTTCAGGTTGCAGCTAACGATACAACGATTACGATCAAGCATACAGTTTCGGGTTACAGCTAACGATGACGGACGTGGTGCCGGGAACGAGCTATCGTGCCTGCAGGGCTTTGATACGTCAATATTTACGCTGACGGGAAGCTATCGACAGCTGATTAGACTGTCAATTTACTCTGATGATGATCTTAGGTTTCTCCTTAGAGATTCCCGCAGAGGTCTCCGACTTAGGCGGAAGTTGTTAAACTATTTATAGACAGAAGTGTCTCTCAGAGATATCCAATGATGAACTGCTAAATGGAATCTTTAATTATCTCGCAAGCAGCAGTTCTTTGTGCTCTCAGGTTGCTATCAGGTTACAAGGTAGTGGGTTAGGTTTTTAGTATGTTACATGTGAGGTACCTATGTTTGTTCCTTAACCAATTGTAGGGGTGAAGCTAGCCTTGTAATAGGATAATAGAACACCCTGACCAGTTTTAAGTTTCGTTTCTCGTTTGTGACGTGGGCATAAATTATATACAGCTCTCCGCCAGGATTTTGTTTGAACCCTTAGTTGATCAGATGATGGTCTGAATGGTATCTCTTGCAAGTGACATGGGCACTGATTAATTTGGTTGTGACGCTTGGCTCATTATAATCTACCCCATCCCTTCTAAACTCTTCATTCTGCAGGTCTTAACAGCCCTCTCTTCTTTTTAATGGTCTTGATATTCCACCAATCAGGCTAGCCTTTGTTCTGTAATGCTGCTGTCTATTAGCTGCTCTTGATCATGAAGCTCTTATTTTGCAGCCCTGCAGATTTTTTTTTAACTCATTCCAATGAAGCTGTATTTGTTTGTGCTTCCATCTTAGGCTGCATACTCCAGCCCCAGGCTCCTAGCATGCTAGTAAAGCTTCTGGTGTCTAACTGGACAAACATGTGCATTGTTTCATATGAGATGCTGTACCTCACCATTTGCATTCCCCTTTTCAAAATCCTAGACCAGCTCGTGTGCTTGTCCAACCTCTTTTTTTTTCTTTCAAATTTTTGTCTTGGGCCAAATCAGCCAAATCAGTTCCAAATTCTATCGACTTGAACAGAGCTCAATTGTTCAAGTCTGTGTGGTGCTACCGTCAGCAAGTATCCTACCTCCCAGACTCTTCAGCCTGAGGCTTCAGACGCTCCCAAATCCATGGCAGGCATCCTACGTGCCAGAACCAAGCCTGGAGGCCTTGGAGTTCAGATGCCTCCCAGTCTCACTTGCCCCGAGTCAAAAAGCCAAAGGAGCAAGCTAGAAGGAAAGCACAAGAGCAATCCCCCATCACCATACATTGTGTAGCCAAGTTCTTTGCACTGGAGGCAGAGCCTCCCTAGGGGTGTGTGGGGCCCAGGGCATACCAGCCTGTGTAGGGCTGGGGGGAGGGAGTGGCAAGTGGTTGGACTGCAGAGCCCGTGGCCGCAGCAGGGCCTGTATGGCACTGGCTGCGGGGTTCTCCAAAGCTCGGGGCCTGGGGCAGCTGCCCAGCTTGCTCACCTCTAGGGATGGCTGTTACAGGGCACTAGTGCCCCGCTCCTTTAAAGGACTGAAACTGCCAGGGGAAGAACCCTAGTGGTGAGTTGGAAGCCCCAGCTGTAGGTTACCAGGGCAGCCAGAACAGGTTAGTGGCCCACACCTGCCAGCAATCAGCTGACCAGAAGGGGCAGGGCCTGGCTCGTATATAAAGCCCGGGGCTGAGGCCAGGAAGGCAGGTCTCTGCCAGCAGCCAAGGGGGAACGAGCTCTCCCAGAGCAAGCAAAGGGGAGAGGCCTGACTGCAGGAACAGCTTCTGATACTGTTAAGGGACAGAGTATTCTCCGGTATGGTTTGAATGATGTTGTAGCTGGACGGCTTGAATTTATGTTGCAGCCCAGGGGCTTGTGGTTTGTTTACTGCTGTATGAGAACGTTGATTTTTGTTTACAAGACCAATGGTTTGGGGTAGGCTATTAGGGGAAGAAGGAGGCCTCATGGGGTGGGGGGGGTGCGCAGACCCCAGCGCCAGAGAGGGCGCAGCATTTGGGGTGCACAGACCCCAGCGCCAGAGAGGGCACAGCACTTTGCGGGGCTGCGGAGAGCCCGAGCACCAGGGAGGCGCAGAGTGAGATGGGGCTGCGGAGAGCCTGAGCACCAGTGAGGTGCAGAGTGAGACGGGGCTGCAGAGAGCCCAGGGAGGAAAAGGGGGCCAAATTACAACAAGACCCAAACCAAACAACGTCAGTACCATCTGCCAGGCTTGGGGTGTGGTAAAGGGGTGGTTGGAGCCACGCATAGCCCATAAGGCTAGGATGCCCTGAAACACCAATTGTGACATCCATCTTGGAGCGGGACCCACCAGGGGTCCGGGGACCCATGGGGTCCTGAGAATCAATCTCGACCATGTACAAGAGGACTTAGAGGCAGCCTCCCTATCATTCATACCATCAAAAACGTGGCGGGCGAGAATAGAGGGTGCCCAGTGGGCCAACTTGGCATGGTAAGGGGACCTTGGGGAGATCACGGCCATCCTGCAGGACCCCATCCCGTGGCAAAGGCCATGACTGGAAGCATTATGTACTGCCAGCAGGCTCACCCCTGCAGTAGTACAAGGGACAGGCCTTCACCCTCTAACGATACTGAGTCATTCAAGGCCAAGAAGAAGGTTATCTCCCCTGTCAGTAAAACCATATAAGCTGAATCATCAATTTTTTTTTTTCTTTTTTGCAAGACAATTACACACACACACACACACACACACACACACACACACACACACACTACCAAGCTGTCTTGTAACCACTGTGGTTCATTAGACAGCCCAAAACACACTTTTACAGTTACACCACCCTTTGTCCCATTACAAAAACTGCACCGCGCACCTGTCATTGTCTCATTTAAGTCATCAAAATTACTCAAAGGACTTACTCAGTGCCCTCCCACCTCCCCTCTCTTCTCCCCCTTCCCAACTGCCCCCCTCACCCATTTGCCCAGACCTTTTACTCATTGTATTCATTGTTGTCTCCATTGTCATCGTCATCTTTGCTCTCTTCAGAGGGCTCACCTCTGAGCAGCCTATGCCAGTCTTTTCTCTTCCATAAGATGTTCGCCATCTCTTGCCTGTTGCTTGCTTCCATCTTCTTGTAGTACCAGTACATCTCACCTAGCTCCATTTTAATGCAGTCCTTGACCTGGAGGTTTGTGAGTCTGTTTATGAGAAAGGGGGGCTCTTGAAGCAGGAAATGAATTAGGCGAAGCAAGCTGCTGGGGTCCTTTGCTGCTTAAGGCAATCCTGCTAGTGGGAGGCCAAAACAATAGACCGCGTCCTCTTTGACTGCCCATATGCAAAAGAGATGTGGAAGAGGGTATGCGTACTCCTCCTGGCAGTAACAAAGTTCATAACCCTGACCAGCGAGGCAGTTCTGTATGTCACAACCCAAAGTTGTGGGTTTTTTTATTTGAGTGTGCTTCGGCATCGCTAAATCACGTTCCCGCCAAATTGCAGCTCTTTTGCACGGTGGAGTGTTCTGCTGCAACAGAGAACCCGCGTGCAGGAGCTTTTCCCGCCAGTTCTGTAGCTTTCTTTGCATAGTGCATTTCTTTTGCATTATAGCAATGCGTGATGCAAGGAGTCACTGCCATTTGTATTAGGATTCGCGCCACATTATTGGCCAGTCTTAATGTAAGCACACATGGCGGCTAGCTATTGGCTTGCTAGCCGTACAAAAGCCTTGGGTGGTTTCCGCCCAAATCGGAAGGAAGGAAAGAGAGAGAGAAAGAAAGCACGTGGAGTCCGGGAAAGGAGCGCGAGGATCTCTAAGCGCTGCTTATCCATACGAACCCAGCTTCTCCTTAAGAAGGCAACAGAGGTTTAATTTGTTGAACCCACGGAGCTTCAACAACTCCGCGGGACTTATTTACCGTCCCCTCGGAGCCTTAACGACTCCGAGGCAACTAACCTCTAGCCTCTCCCCGTCGCCGATCGCAGTCCAGACGTATCCCTGTCCTAAGGACCCCATTGTCGAACCCACGGAGTCTTAACAGCTCCGGGGGACCTGGGAACCGAGTAACACTCACGGAGATACAGCTGCTCTGTGGGAACGAATTCTTGAACCCGCGGAGCCTGAATCACTCCGGGGTCAAGGAACCGAGTTTATTAGAGTCCTCCACCGAGAACTCAAGCGGAGCTGTGCCTGGAAAGCTGACCAGCCTACACTGCGACCACCTTGGGTGTAAGTAAATAATCTTTTCAATCAACCATTATGCCTCCGTGACTGATTCTAGCTCGAGCATACTATACCGCACCACGGTTTTCTCCAGCCCCGTGTGCCCGGGCTGCCGGCCACAGCCTGTGTGCACAAAGACGGGCCCCCGGCTCGCCTTGGCTCGCACATGGCGACCCAGCTGGGATCAGGAGAGAGCTCGCACATGGCGATCCAGGCAGGATCAGGAGTTGGTCTGCACACTGTATAGGCACTTGACTAGTAGGGCTGTGTGAAATTTCACCGGCTGTTTCGTTTCAATGCTGTTTTGAGCTCAAAACAGCAAAATCAAAATGAAACGAAGGGCTTCGAAACAGCCTTGAACGAAACGAGGGTAGTCAAAATGTTTTGAAACGTTTCGAAGCTAAAGCTGGGCTTGCCTGCAGGGAAACAAAAGTAAGGAGAGGGAGTGGGAAGAGGGGGGAAGGACACAGTGAGGGCACGCCTTAACACACACCAGAGAAGCTCCTGCAGGAGGGGAAAGAAAGTCTCTTTCACAGTTTGGCTGCCTGAGATGCTGCTGGTACTACTGTGCTGCTGCTCACTAAGCTATTATTTTACCTGTTGTTATTTAAAGTGGTGGACTGGACTGAGGCTGTAGGGGAGGAGGAGACCTCATTGGGGCACACTACTGGGTTGTGTAGAGACCCCAGCACCAGTGAGGGTGCACTGGGGTGAGGTGCGCACAGGGAGGTCCAGGTGAGGGAGATCCCCTGCCCTCCATCAATGCTCACCTCGTGAAGGAACACCTTGAGAGGCTGGACACCTTCAAGTCAGCCATCCCTGACAATCTACACCCCAGGGTACTTCAGGAGCTGGCAAGCATCATAGCCCAGCCTCAGGCACGGATCTTTGAGAACTCCTGGTGCTCTGGTGAAGTGCCTGAAGACTGGAAGAAGGCCAATGTGGTGCCTATCTTCAAGAAAGAGAGGAAAGTGGGTCCGGCAAACTATAGGCTCATCAGCCTGACCTCTATCCAGGGGAAGGTCTTAGAAAAGTTTATTAAAGAGGCCATCCTTAATGGACTGACCGATGCCAACATCCTGAGGGACAGCCAGCACGGGTTTGTTGGTAGGTCTTGCTTGACCAATCTCATTTCCTTTTATGACCAGGTGACCTATCACCTGGACAAGGGAGAAGAGATTGATGTCATATATCTTGACTTCAAAAAAGCTTTAGATCTGGTATCCCATGATCACCTCTTGGCAAAACTGGCCAATTGTGGCCTTGGGTCAACCATGATCCACTGTCTGGGAAATTGGCTCCGTGATTGGACCCAGAGGGTGGTAATTGATGGAAGTCAATCGTCATGGTGCCCTGTGACCAGTGGGGTCCCCCAAGGCTCTGCCTTTGGACCCATATTGTTCAACATCTTCATTAATGATGTGGACATTAGAGTCAGAAGCAGACTGGCCAAGTTCGCCGATGACACCAAACTTTGGGGCAAAGCATCCACACCAGAAGACAGGAGGGCGATCCAGGCTGACCTGGACAGGCTCAGCAAATGGGTGGATGAGAACCTGATGGTGTTTAACACTGAAAAATGCAATGTTCTCCACCTTGGGAGGAAAAACCTGCAGCACCCTTATGGGCTTGGCAGTGCTACACTGGCTAGCACTATGGAAGAAAGAGACTTGGGGGTCATCATTGACCACGAGATGAACATGAGCCTTCAATGTGATGCTGAGGCTAGTAAAGCGACCAAAACGCTGGCTTGCATCCATAGATCTTCTCAAGCAAATCCCGGGATGTCATTCTCCCCTTGTACTCGGCCTTGGTGAGGCTGCAGCTGGAGTACTGCATCCAGTTTTGGGCCCCACAATTCAAAAAGGATGTGGAGAAGCTTGAGAGAGTCCAGAGAAGAGCCACGTACATGATTACAGGTCAGGAAAACAGACCTTATGACGAGGCTGAGAGCTATGGAGCTCTTTAGCCAGGAAAAGCGCAGGCTTAGGGGTGATCTGATGGCCACGTATAAGTTTATCAGGGGTGACCACCAGTATCTGGGGGAACGTTTGTTCACCAGAGCGCCCCAAGGGATGACAAGGCCGAACGGTTATAAACTACTGCAAGACCGTTTCATGCTAGACATAAGGACGAATTTCTTTACTGTCCGAGCCCCCAAGGTCTGGAATAGCCTGCCATCGGAGGTGGTTCAAGCACCTACATTGAACACCTTCAAGAGAATATTGGATGCTTATCTTGCTGGGATCCTATGACCCCAGCTGACTTCCTGCCCTTTAGGCAGGGGGCTGGACTCGATGATCTTCCGAGGTCCCTTCCAGCCCTAATGTCTATGAAACCTTAACACACACACACAAAGTCACACGTCACAAGTTTTGTTTGTCAGCAGCTTGAGGTGCAGTTTCCCAGAAACCCCTGCACTTATCTCCTTGAAACTTGGTAGGCTTCATGCCTTCAGAAGGGGCTACCATGCCTGCTGTTTTCATTCAAATCTGCCAAAAAATGCAAAGTTATAGGCAGTTTTGTGCTTCCCCATTATAGCCTATGGGCGAAAGGTTGAAACAGTGTTGAAACAGTTTTGACGAAACAAAACGGAACAGTGTTTTCAAAACTAAATGAAACTTGAAACGAAACACTGTCCTGTCAAAACAGCGAAACGGAAGTCAAAACAAAACGGTGCTGTTTTGCACAGCCCTATTGACTAGGCTGAAACCACCATCAATTTTTTTTTTTGAAAAAACATTTATATATATATATATATATATATATATATATATATATAACTGTACCTCTACCAACCCAACAAGTTAAAGTATTTTAGTCCCATTACAATGTTCACACTGCACACCATTCTTGTGCTTTTACTCGTCATCATCATTTTCGTCCTCATCGTAGTCACTGTTCTTACTGTTGTCCTCGTTGCTCTCTGTGGAGGGCTTGCCTCTGAAAAGTCTATGCCAGTCCACTCTCCACCATATGAGGTCTGCCATCTCTTTCCTGTCGTCTTCTTCTGCCTTCTTGTAGTACCAGTACATTTCACGCAACCCCATTTTAGTACAGGAATGGAGTCTGAGTACATTCCTCGACTGTGGGGTCTGAGTGCCGATTTGTGAACAGGTTCCTGGCTTTCCACAGGGCGTACAGGGCAGGTGATGAACCGGTCAAAGCAGGCTGAGGGGTGTTGCGCCCGATAATAGTTGGCCGGATCTGAGAGAAGTTTCTAGAGATTTCTGGGTTAGATCGTGGAGAAGGTTTATTTAAACAACCATGTTTAACAACAGAGAGATGGTTACAAATAACAATAAAACACAAAACGTGACTATAACATACAATAACACCACAAACATATATCAATGGCACTTATCGGTCTGAGCCGGTTGCCCAGCGTGTGCACTTTCTGTCCAATTAAGCTTTGTTAGCCTTTCACAAGTCAGGTGTCCCCAGGTTTGTGAGCTGACTGGCCGGTGAGGCATGGTCCGGTGCAATCCTCGTCATGACCTCAGTCTCTGACTGATCAAGTCGAAGGTGATGGTCCCAGTGTCGATCTTGAACATCTCCTCTGCTGTTTGGGCATGCTGAGACTTTATATTGTTGACTGAGCCACTCACAATCTTAGGTTTTGAATCATGCCCTTATTTGGAAGACGCCATCCCCTATGGATACAAGCCTCAGAAAGCAGGCATCATTGCTTAGGAGAAAATGCATAGCCGTTTACCTGCAAGACTGAGCTATGGAAATTCCCCTAACCCCACTGGGAATTCCCCCACAAGGGCCCCCTTGCTGTTTGGTTAAGTGACCGCTTCTCATCTGTTTTTTTAGTTTTTTGCAAAAATATATATTTTTTATATATTATCTATATCTATCTATTTATCTATTAGGGGTGTGTGAAGCAGGCCCAATTTGATTCAGATTCAGCCCAAATCAGGGACAGTGATTCGATTTGTTGATTCAGACCACTGTCCCTGATTAGATTTGGCTGAATCCGAAACTGAAAATTTGATGCTGATTCGGAAAATCCGTGATTCAGACATAGACACAGCTTTAATTTTCTACATACTTTGAGGTAGCAGGCATGGCTCGTGATTGCTGCAATGCTGGGGCACATGGAGCGTCCCACAGGAGTGCGGGGGGGCCCTCTATGTGCTCAGTGGTGAAGTACTTCCGGTCCACTTCTGGGTCTGCCGGACAGTGTACTGGGGGGCCCCCCCATGCCTCTCTGGCTCAGTGATCGGCCACAGGGGGACCCCAGGTGCTCTCCCCCACCCCGATCCAGGAGTCACCAATCACTGAGCCAGTGGGGCATGGGGGGAACCCCCAGTGTGCTCCACTGGCAGACCGGGAAGTGGACCAGGAGTGCTTCTGGTCCATTTCTGGGTCTGCTGCCAAATGCTCTGGGGATCCCCCTGTGCTTCTGTGGGATGCTTCATCTGCCCCAGCATTGCAGCATTCACGAGCCGCCTGCTACCTAGAGGTATATAGAAAAAACATTTAAAGCTGTGTCTATGTCTGAATCTTTCCAAATCGATTTGGAGGGTTCTGATTCGATTCGGAGAGATTAAAGGGTCCTGATTCGATTTGGATTCGGAGATTCAGCCACTGAATCGGGCCGAATCTCTGCCGAATAGAATCAGGAAGCAAAGCTTTGCGCAGCCCTACTATTTCTCTCTCTCTCTCTCTCTCTCTCTCTCTTTACCTGCAACACTCTGCCAGGCAGGGGCAATGCGTAGGGGGTGCATGTGGATGCACATGCACCCCCTGAGCGTGGTGGTACACCCCCTGCAGAAAGATGCTGCTGATGGGCGGTCACCACTCGCCACCCTGCCCCCAGTGTCTGTGGGCGGTTAGCAATCCCTACTGGCCGCTGCTGATGCTGCCAGCGGCACCTGTGGGTGGTCTTCAACCCCTGGTCGGCGCTTGCTACCCTTCCCCCCCCGACGGCGCCAGCGGCATCTGTGGGAACTCCGCGCTTACCGCCACCACGCTCCCGCCGCTGCCAGCGCAGCCGTGCTCCCCCAGCTGCCGGGGGCACATGTCGTTTATGCTGCCAAGTGTCCCTTGTGGTTCACTTGGCAGATCAAAGCACATTTTTGACAGTTAAACCATTAAAAACCTGTTACACAGTTTGCACTGCGTATCTGCACGCCCATCTCCATCTCCATCCCCGTACCCCTACCCACTGCCCTCCTCAGAGGGCCGGCCCTTGAAAAAGTCTATGCCAGACCCCCCTCTACCATATGAGGTCTGCCATTTCTTTCCTGTCATCCTCTTTTGTCTTCCTGTAGTACCAGTACAATTCACTTAGTCCCATTTTAATACAGTTCTCGACTGTGGGGTCTGAGTGTCTGTTTATGAGCAGGTTCCTGGCTTTCTACAGTGTATACCTGAAGCAGGATATGAACTGGTTGAAGCGGGTTGTTGGGGCCCCTTGATGTCTGGTCAGGTGCCCGCAGAGAACCACTTCCCTGGCCAGATCTCTGAAACCTGTGGTATCCCTCCAGCCAGAGTCTGCAACTTCCCGAGGAAGCCTGTCCCACAGGCTGGCTGTTTTAGCAGTGAGGAAGTGTTTCTTGCAAGTCCGTCTAAACCTCCTTTGCTGCCACTTCAATCCACTGGGCCACATCCTGCTCTCTGCAGCTAGAGAGAAAAGATGCTTTCACTCTTCTTCAAGGCAGCCCTTCAGGGATTGGAAGACGGCGAGCATGTCCCCCCTTAAGCACTTTTTACTGCAAGCTGACCATGCCTGGCTCCTTCAGCATGGGACCCTGGATCCCATCTCTTCCACCCCGCACCCAGTGGCCAAGGGGAGTGTGACCTGTCC
>NW_005842404.1:911045-963338 GCF_000455745.1 Alligator sinensis | reverse complement strand
TCCTGCTGAGACGGCGGGGACTTTGCAATGCCACGGGGTGTCACAGGGTCTCAGATGACGCCCTTCAACTCTTCTGCACCTGCACTGGGGCATTGCCCTTGCTCTAATATTTGATGCGGAGCAGGTTGGGCGTTGCGGGGAGGGGCGGGGGGGGGCTCTATGGGGGGGAGGACTCTGTAAGGCAGGGGCTGGCGACATGGTGGGGGTCTGTAACGGGCAGGGTTGCTAACTCTGTTTACATCTATTCTGGGAGGTTTCATCACATGACATAATGACATTAATTATGGTGCACAGACTTTTAAGTCGGGAAGGAAATGCACATGACTATTACATTTAAACAACCCATGGGACTACAGTATAAATCGGATTCAACATTTAATATTTATTTGAATGAATGCCCTATCATTTATCTTCTGCGTGACTCTCAGCAATCGTCCAGAGATGTCCATCTAATTCCCCGAGACCCCCAGAGCAAACCTGGAGGGTGGGGTGGGCAACGCTAAAGCAGGGCAGGAGGGCGGGCCCTACATGGTGGGGGTTGAGGGAGAGCGGGGCTCAGTCACGCCGTGTTTGTGCTGCTAACACGTGTTTCAAGCCGGGCCTTGGCGCCGCCACCACTTCTTTTCACGATCCGCAGCAGCAGCAGCAGCAGCAGGGCCCGGGCGGGGCAGCACCAGGCCCCACCCCCGCGCCCGGGGCCAGGACTACATGTCCCAGCATGCATCACCCCCTTCCCCCGCAGCACCCGGCAAGATGGCGGCGCCCGCGTCGCCCTTGGTTACTGCTCGCTGCTTGCTCCGGGCAGGGGCCCGGCGCCCCCCAGCCCGCGCGCTGCTGGCCCGCGCCGCCGCCCTGCCGAGAGGTCAGTGCCAGGGGGACGCGACGGGACGGGGGCTCGGTTGTTCCGCACCAGCTCCGCTCCCCTGAGCGGGGCGGGGCGGGGCGGGAGCCGGGCCTTCCCAGCCGCCGCTGGCCTGGCCCGACCCTTGCCTCCCGCCAGGCGGCTGCGGCGCTGGGGCTGCCCTTGCGTGGCTGCTCTTTGGTGCAGTGCTGGCTCCAGCCGCAAGCGGGTGCGGGCCGGGGTCCCCGTTCTGCCCGGCGCCGGCGTTTATGAAGCCGCTCTCACCACGCGGCGGGAAGGGCCTGGCTTGGGCGGCTTGTGCTCGCGTACTGCATCGTCCCACGGGGGAAGGATCTGCTCTGGAAACCTCTTCTTGGCACAGAAACGTTTAGAAGAGTTTAAGGCCTCGGCCGAAACGAACTCCCCTGCTGGCTGCCAGCCTGCTCAGAAACAGGACGTGAGTGCTAAAAGAGACCTCAGGGGCATCTAGTCCAACCCCCTGCTCAAAACAGAGCCAGCCCCAACTAGATCATCCCAGCCAAAGCTTTGTCTAGCTGGGTTTTGAAAACCTCCAAGGATGGAGCTTCCACCACCTCTTTGGGTAACCTGTTCCCATGCTTTACTATCCTCCTACTGAGAATAGCTCCTAATATCTAACCTAGACTTCCCTTGCTGCAGCTTTAGACCGTTGCTCTTTTTTCTGTGATCTGCCACCACTGAGAACATCCTAGCTCCAAACCGTCTAGCTTAAAACGGAGGCTCTCACTTACAGCACAGATCCATGCCACCTTGCTGGTCTCTGGGCCTGTCTTGTCTCACGCCATGTTCCTTTTGGATTGACATCATCAGTTTGTCCCATGTTGAGTTGGGTTCCTTCGGTGCTGCGGCCACACAGATGGTTGGTAACATGTTCTGCTGCAGGTTAGCGCTAGACCAGTGCCTTTCAATCTGTTTGGACTCAAACCACCCCTTGGACTCAAGGCCTCTTCATAACTTTTGTGAATTGAGTGGCAGCCCATTTTAGAAACGAATTCATAGAACACGGTGCTTGCTCTCTTGCAGAGGGGCCTGGCAGTGGGGATGAAGGGTTGTCCAGGCAGGGACAAGCCTGAGCCTGCATTTGCCTGCTTAGTTTATTTGCTTATCTCCTCACACCTCACAGCACCCTTCAAAAGATCTTGTGGCACCTCAGGCTGCCCTGAAACCCTGTTTGAGAATTGTTGGCATAGGCAGTCAATAATCAAAGGTTTTAGCTCCTGGGAAGGAAAAGGAAGCAGTTTGGGATTGTGTGAAAAGTGCTTTCTTAACACATAATCAGACACACTAAAATAACTAGCCAGTGGCATATTTAACTTGCCCAACTTAAGTTTCAGACTTACTACATTATAATCAGTAGAGTCTCCCTTGTCAGGCTGGTGTTGAACAAGGGGTCTGAGGACCTGAGCAGCCATCGCTGCTTTGGTTTGGTCTCTGTTCATGTTTTCCAGATGTTTCCAACCTTAAGCGCAGAAAATTAAGGAATCTTAACAATGTTTCTGTGACAAGAGGAGGTTTTCATAGCAAATTCTTATGCTGTGGGACTGTGGAATATGTGGGGTGTGAGTAGCAGTAGCACAGGACACACCCTTTTATCAATGTAGTAAGAGAGGCAAGAAGCAGTTTTATAAATGCTGCTGCATATAGACTCTTAATGCATAGACCATAAAGAGGTTAAATGATGTGCTCAAGGTCATGTAAGTCTGTGGCAAAGATGAGAAAATAGTCTAAGAATCCTGACTACAAGTTTTCTTGCTTTAATGTCAGCATTGCTTTCTGCAGTTTGAACCACTGATGTTAAACACATGGAAGATGTCCTTCATCCACTGAGCTCTCATTTTAAAAAAAGATGCTGGTGTGGCTTCTGCTGACTCATCCTAGGATTCTTTTTAACTTGTTTATTTTTAGATAAAAAGAGTAAGTGGGGGTTAGGATGTGTCTCCCTTTCTCACCCCTGTTGTTTAAAGCTTTTGTAAAATTCATTTCAAGATGGTGCTTTATGAGTGTGCTTGCAGGATTCGAGTTTTATTTTTGAATAATTTCAACGGATAAAATTGATGGTTATTTTAAGCATTTATTTTGATTTTTATCAATTTAAATTTTCAGGATTACATGAAATTAAGGGTGTGGGGGCAGCCAGTTTAGTAATGACAGAATACTGTTAAAAGCTTTATACAATCACATATCAAAATATATAAAGTAAATATCCATACATCAGTAAGCATACTTTCTGTTCATTTGGTAGTATATTCATACCAGGCTGGAGCCTTCACTCTCACAGAGGAGTGCCAGGACAGGGTCCAGGCTTGGAGTGTATTTGGCACCTGATCCCTGGCTGGGACCTGGGCTGAGTGAGCGGGCAACAGCACCGACCTCTCGGCTGCCAACCCTGCCCCTCTTCTAGGCCCACCTTCTAGGCTCTGTCACTAGCAGCTGACATTTGACCAACCCCACCTTCCGAGCATGGTCCCCAGCTCCTGAAGCAGCTACCCAGGCCGCTACCAGAAGAGCAGTATGCGGGTGTTGCAGCCAGGGCTCCCTCCACCCCGTCCGTGCGTGTGTGTGCGTGCAGCACCCCCTCTCCTGGATTTCCTTATCCCCCCTTCCAGACTATTTTTTCTTATGTCCTCTTTCTGTGAATTTTGATTATAACTGATGAAAATATTTGTTCGTTGGTCTGTGAGTGTTAGGTGAAATTGATGTTTATCTATGTTTAGCAATAAAAATTGAATCCTGCCAAGCCTATTAATGAGTCAGAATAAGATATGGCCTCTTCCATGAAGAGCTTATATTCCAAGGCTCTCATTTACTACAAATCTGTACATGCTTAACTGAAAGCATCTCCCTGTCTTTGAAGTCATCTGAGTCCTAGAAGTCAGTGGGATTATTTATATGATTTAAAATAAAACAGAGGTGTACGTTTTTACAGAATTATGACCTAAAACAGACAAGAAAGGAACAGCAGTAATGTATTACAGACCATGAGAGCATAAGGAGTTTCTCTCACTAATACTCTATCTCCCCTGCCAAAACAAGAATGTCAGGGCGTAATGGCCCAACTAGTCTTCTCCCCTTACCTTTCAGAATTATCGTGAAAAGACAGAGCTCTGGAAATCCCCCTCTTCCTCCAGAAAAAGAAAAAGATTTAGTAACAGCAGCCCAAAGAACTGGAGACTAGCCATTCCAATAGTCTTACTTCCTAGGGGCATCTTTACACATACTCCAGGGCGGGGGCAGGGGTGTGCACTTTAACTAGAGCAGCTCTTTGGAGTCACTATAATTAAAGTGCCTGTGGTGTCTTGTGTATTTAGCGTCCCATGCTTCAAAATGGTGCTGGGGGCCTTTTAAGTAAAGCTCATTTGCTGAGCTTTTGTTAAAATGCCCCCGCTGCCATTTTGAAGCATGGGGACACTGAATACACATGATGCTGAGGCTGCTGGAGTGTGCTAATTAGCACACATTGGAGTAGGTGTTGGGCACATGTATAGGTGCCCTAGGACTTTGGTGTCATGGCTGAAGAAATCCTCCTTCTATCTTTACAGCCAAGTGGCAGAGTGCTATATAAGGGTGGTTGTTGTTTTTAGCTTTCAAGCATTGTTTGGTTCTTTAGTTACTCAAACATAGGTATTTGTCTTCTGGTTGAATTGTTGAGGTGATAAACTCATTTTTTAAAATTATTTTTTTCCCCTATTACATTTTTTTCATGCAAATTTCAATGCTTCTGAAAAGCTCTTGAGACAGAATGCTGTCTGCAAAACAATAACAACACAGATGTGCCTGCTATTTTGGCAATATGCCTCAATGCTGGTTTAACAGAATCAGTTCTAGTCTCTGGTCATTCAGTGGCTGACTACATTTGCTGCTGTGGTTGTCAGTGACGTGGCTATCACGGTGGTTTTGGATGCATATGTAGGTCCACTTGGGGTCTTTATGAAAAGTATTTGGATTGTCCTTCCCCAGCAGTTACCAGATGGTAATAAAACCAAATTTTTGATTTGGTGACAGTAGCACATATTATCAGTGGAAGTAGTGGTTTCTTTATCTTTTACATTGTCAAATCAAAGGATCCCTTTTGGGAAGATGTGTGCTAGCCAGATGTAAGCCATTGGTCTTAATATAGAGCTAACTGAATAAAATTTCAAAGGCTGTGATCACTGGATATGCAGGTGGCTACCTGATGGTTCTATTCATCCATAAATCAGTGAATGAAAATGATGTCTGATCACTGCTGTACTAGACAACTGGAAGATGTCTTCAGATTGAAGTTCTCATTATCAGTTGCTTGAGTTTCTATTCCAACATAATTTTTTGAAAAAAAGAATAATACAACCTCTTCCAGGTATATCATGTCTGGGACTAATCTTCCAGAAGGCAGGGTAGACTTGTACTTTACAGATCAACTCAGTCAGAGATGCATAAACCTTCATAAGAAGCAGCTCACTTCATCAGGTGCATCTGATGAAGTAAACTGTTGCTTATGAAGGCTTAAGCATCTCTGAGTTAGTCTGTAAGGCACAAATATTCCCTGCCTTCTGCTTAACTTCAGACTAACGTAGCTAACTACGTCTCTCCAGGGAAGGATCCAGAGGGAGTGTGGCATGGCTGCATCTGTCTTTCTGACCACATGGTAGGAGCAGCAGCGAAGGACTTTTAAGTTCCTTGGGAAGGTAATAATTCCTCCTGCTCCATTCTTCTCCATGCTCAGAAGCATGTCCCCTTCCCTTCCATGCCCCCTTTCTTTGCCTGCTGTTGCCACTGTTCTTGCTGTCCTGTGGGTGAGGGATGTTCCTGTCCCATGCTAGTTGGGCTGCTCAGGGGCTGGACTCCACCTGGAACAACAGCAGCAGTAGCAAGCGAGCTGGTTCTCCCTTCCAGCCTGATCTCCCCAGTATTCCCTGCCATTCTGGTAATGGATGCAGAGTTGGGGATCCTGCTTGCTGCTGCTGTCCTGGTTGAGCCTGCCTGGAGGAGCTGTGGAGCTCCTCTTGCTGGAACAGCGGCAGGTGGGGAGCAGTCATGCCCCTGAGCAGGAAGGAGAAAGGAGGGAAATTCTTACCTGCTTTGGGGCCTTAAAAACTCCTCTATTGCTGTTCCTGTGGCAATATCTGACTGCCCTGGGGGTGGGGAGGGGGCTAAGAACAGGAGGTGCAGCCACCCCTGCAGAACTAGTAGGTGACCTTGCACTCTCCTTTATGAAATCCTGCATCTGCTTCAGCCTCTCTCTACTAATTTTCTGTTAACATCTAGGCCTACAACCTACACCCCTGTAGGCCTAGATAGTGACATTCACTTTTGTATAAAAGGACAAAAGTCCCACTTGTGTGTTCTAATTTAATCCCTTCTTCTTTAATGAGATATTTCTTATTTATCATTGTTTTCCTTTTTTATAGTTACTTCTCCATCAAAGCTATAAAGCAGGCCTATAATTATAAATAGACTTTTAATGGTTGTTTAATATACATTAAAAATCTAATTACAGTAATGAGTCTTGTAGCCCAAATGGTAATTTAAGTCTTAATTAGAAGAGTGAAAAGTGCTTTTCCTAGCAGCATTTTTCCCTGTGAACAGCAGGTAGACATTTAAAACTGAAGATCTATTTTCTTTGCATAACTGTTGAAAGTTCAGAGCTTGAGTAAACTTACCAGGTACCTAGTAGTCAGAGGATCAAAGCTACTAATTGGAGTATAACAGAAAAGTTGAGGTGGGGAGGAGAATTTATCAGGGATATTTAAGCCCAGCTTCTTTTCCGTTTTACCTCCCAGCTGAAAATTGAGATTTGGGGAGGGGGAGAGGAGGGCTTGGATTCTGTGTAGATGCTGCTACTGTTAGGAATTGCTGCAAGGAATTGGGGGTGGGAGAAGGAGGGGGAGGGCGTTGCTAGAGTTTCTTCAGTGTGCAGACTGGCAGAACCTATTTAGTCTGAAGCCTCAGTAGCACTTTATGATTGCTGTAAAATTAAAAAGAGTATTCTGCATCTTGGACACCCCACAACCTACCTGATTTCTGGGAAGCGAGAACACCCCTCCTTGAGCCTTCCCTCCTTGAGCCTTCTGGGTGCTGTGAGGCTAGTATGTATTTCCCTCAAGTTCTGTTTTGGGTTGGCCTTTGGTATGAATCCCCCTGGTGTCCACATGAGCTGCTGACTTGCTTTTACAAGCAACCGGGTGAAATTTGCTATGAGTCTCGTCAGCTTCATTGCTGACAAATCATTGCAAAGTTCTTAATAGCTGTATTAAAAACTGTTAGTCTTTCATTCTGCTCCAGCTTAGCAAACCAGAGGGACCACAGGCTTGGGAAATAGACTCCAGTGTTTTATGTTTGATTCACATTCAGATGATTATCTTTACAACTGTAAACAATTAAAGGAAAACTTGGATTCTGCAGAAGTTGTTCTGAGATTCCCCTCTGCCAGGGAAATGTTTGTATTTACACATGAATATTTCAAACCCTAACTAAGCTCATATGTTCTTATTTGCCTCAGTATATATATATCTTTTTTCCTGTCTTCTAATGAAAAGAAATTTCACGTTGTAGCATAATATTTGCCTTGTGGTAGTTTAATCAATAAAGTTGGGGTAGTAAATATTCTGCAGAACAAATTAATGTGGCCAATTGTGCTGTTTGAAATAAAATGAGAATCAATTTGAATATGTACATTTTAAGAACAGAAATAAAATGTATATAAACCGGAGGCAGCTCTAAGCAGAGAATTAAAGCAGAGAATTAAAAATTAGAAAGGTTGTTGGTGCATGGCAACATAACAAAGTTTGTGATGCAGCTTGTTTCTGGGAGTTCATTCTGGTTATGAATAAATATGAGGGTTTCATTTACAGTAAAGCAAAGGCAATGATCATGTTGCTTTACAAGCTGGTGTAACCATATCTGGAATATTAGACACGAATCTCACAGTTTAAGGGAAAAATATGTAATGCAGGGTCACCATACGTGTAGGATTTTCTGGATATGTCCTCTTCTTGGGTCCTCCAATCTCTATCCGGGCAGTTTTTTAAAATATCATCAGATGTCTGGGATTTTGCTTTGCTCATCATTGAATTTTTTTCCCAGCACTTTCCAGCTTGCCCTAGCAAGGAGCTTCTAGGAGCTGCGGGGAGGAAAACTGGAGACAGTGGGGACCACGTGCGTCTGTGTGGCTTGGGGGTGAGAGGCACCAGGAGGGGTGAGGGACTGTGGGTCTGGAGCGCAGGGCACAGGTAGTTCCCAGGGGACTCTGGATTTGGAGTGAGGGGCATCAGCACAGATTTGGGGCGGGGGATACTGTGGGTCGGGAGTGAGGGGCAGTGGCACGGCCAGGGGTCTGTGGGTCGGGAGTGAGGGCCAGTGGCAGGGCTGGGGGGGGGCTCTGTGGTTTGGGAGTGAGGGGCAGGGGTAGGGTAGTTTCATATTCCTGCCCCCCCCCAGTCATATTAACCCCCCCACCCCCAACAGGTGTCCTCTTGGAAATATGGTAACCGTATATAATGCAAAGACTAGAAAATAAGGCTGGAAGAGAAACAGTAGAAACCCAGTTTCTATGCTCTAGAACAGTGGTGCTCAACCTCTTGGGCCTGCGGGCCAGATGAGCGGCATGGGGCTGTGGTGTGGGCTGGATTGGGCCCCCAGGCCAGGATAGAGTCCTCCAGTGCCTCCATCCAACCCATACTCAGGGATGAAAACCTGTGCCACCTTCACCCAGCCCCTGCATGCTGGGATCGAGCCCCATGCTACCTGGCTGTGCCTGACCCTGCATGCCGTGATTGGGCCCTACACCTCCCTGCTGACCCGATCCAGCATGCTGGGTCATGTTATGTGGCCCCTGGGGCTCCCTGCAGGTCTGGATATTTGACAGCACCGCACCCCTGCCCCCAAATTTTCAGGCCTGTGGGGAACCTGATAGGGGGATTATTATTGAAAAGATAATAAATACCTCAAACAAGATTAAATAAAAGCAACAGTATTAGAATAAGAAATGGCAAGAAGTTTAAGATTCTTGAAGAAATCACATACTGAGGTCTGTGTTGTTCAAGTTGCAACAGAAATGAACTCTGAAACATCAGAACTTCTCATGGAAAAGAAATTCCAAGTTGTGACCTGCTCTTTGGTTGGGCTGGTGTGCATGTACATGTGCAAACATGTTAAAACATGCTACTAAAGTGACTCCCACTTGGGAATGATATTTTAAAAGTTTCTTTAGAGAAATACAAAGAGACTAGCCAATTGCCCATCAAGAGTGATGGGGTGTGGGGGGTAGGAGTGTTGCTGGTCTCATCCCCCTGTTCCATCCATTCCATTACTGCCACCACCAGGGAGTTTTAGGAACTTTTGGCAGTTTTTGACAACTTTTGACAACTTTTGGCAGTTTTAGGAACTGATCTATAAACAGTTAAATATTTTTTTTTATTTTGCAGCATACACAGTTTATGCTGCTGAGAAAGTAGCTCCTAAAACTCTATCAGATGCGAACTCTAAAGCCTTGCTGGTTTGCAGTGGACCACTGGAACACTATGACTTTCTGATCAAAGAAGATGATCTGAGGAGTGATGAACAGCAATGGCAAGTTGTGCGGTCTTTGCAGAAGTTACATGAGAGCTTAAAAGGCTACAGTATTAGTTCAAAAAACCTTCTATCAAAGGTGAGGCTTATGATGATAATAGCAAGCATATTTTTTCTTTATAAACTTCTGGAAGCATCCTGTCTATGTGGGTATGTTTAAAAGGGCAGTGACAATTATATAACCAACTTTCTTCATGAGTAGCTTTGGCTGCAATCAAAGCTTCATAGCCTGACAGCTGTTCCTGCATCTATGATGTTAGTTTATAAAATGCCTATTGCATGGGAATAACCAGCTTGTTAAAGTGAAACAAAATCCTAGGTACTTTTTGCCATGTCTCCTTTTCTTGTATTTTGCAGCTTCAGCAAAAGGGTCAGATCAGTTTCAAAATGCTGATCTGCTTGGGTTGTGAACATTGCAGGCAAATACCAACTTTTATATGATTTTAACAAAGGAAAGGATTTTAATTCATCTGAATGTTTGCAAAATAATTTTAAACAAAAAATAATGAGTGAATCTAAATTATTTCAATAGCCATAACAGTGCCATAAATGAGTATGGTACTGCATGAAGCAAATAAATCCTACAGTTGGGCAGTTGTAGACTATGATTTACTTGAAACATTATGGGATAAAAATAAATAGAAGGTGAAAAGGAGAAGGTTTTGTAGGGCAAGGATTACACCAGTGAAAGGTTAGTGCAGTGCTTGCACATCTGTAACAGGGCATAAAACCTTGGGGTATATGTGTGTGTTTCAGTGTACCTGTTGCATTCCTTGGGCCCCAAGCCCTGCCATTGCAGGTCACATTTTACCAGTCATGTGCCATTTAGGAAATAGCATCTGCATCTCCTGCAGCTAGAGCAGAGGTTAGCAGGCAGAAGAAATGCGTCATCAGAGAAAGACCTGGAAGGAAATTCTCTGCGCCTTTTGTGAGGAAGCAGGTGTCATCTGGTGGTAAACCTCAGCTGGGGAGGATGAAGAAGCCCTGAAAAGAGGGATGTAAAGATTATGAAGCAACAGGGACAAAAGGCCAAAACAAGACCCTGAAGATCACTTAGTGTATTTTGGCTTGCGTGGCTTTGAATCTTTGTTAAAGAGGGCTCTGAGGAGATAACTGGTGCTCTGCAGGTGTTTGGAACATATCTTGACCTTTCCCAGCTGTTGGATCAGCCTACCCCTTCACAGTGCCTTGTTGCTTTCTTTGGGATTTCTTTGAGGGAAAAAAACTGGTACATTTAACTTGTGATAAAGTCTCTACATGTATATGTGTACTGCCTGAAAGTGTATATCTCTGCTATTTTTGAGGTTTCTTTTGTAGGTGCTATATGCCCAGGGATGCTAATTGCCTTGAGGCCTTTGAAACACACTGCTTTTGACACTAAACATAGATATCTGAAAATCAGTTTTGGCTACTAGTAGAGAAAGGGAACATTGTCTTTCTTAAAAATACCCCCAAAAGCTATTGCGTGTTCAGGGGAAGCAAATATTTCAAGTGTCTACTATTTCCAGTTAGTTGAGGGAAAACTGTTCCCTATTGAGCTACTTACTGACATTGACAAAGGAGAACAACTAAATGGAATTCTGGAAAGGTTAGTCTCTTTGCTGATCACAGGAAAGGTGAAGTAATTCAATCTGGTGACTTTAAAAACAAACCATCAAATATTGTATCAGTGTATTTAATAAAATTGATTGCCATCTGAGAACACCTAAACATTGATTTTTCTGCTCTGAACTTATAATATTTCAACTTTAATATTTTAGGCCTTTGGGAGGCTGAACTGTGGACTTTCCAAGGGTACAGCATTTCTATTTATGTTAAAGAAAAGCTTCTAAGAGTTAGTAAGGCTCCCTTTTTTATAGGTAGGCTACACTTGTCAGACTTAAAATTTGCATGAGCTTTTCACCTTCCACTGAGCTTCCCAACAGGTGGCCACAGACGTATTTTTGAGTTTTCAGCTTCAGTGCGTGCTGTCTGTGTCTCATCATCATCAGTTCTAAAGTCCCCATCCCTATCATTTTTTTCCAAGCCCTATACATGCATTAGAAGAGAAGGAAGTGGGGAATACTGGGAAGGGAAGCTGGTTATTTGCCCTGCTTTGAGTTAGTTGTGCTTAGGGACCTAACTAAATCATGGCAAGATGAAGCGATTGTCATGGTGTGCGGAGCTAATTTCGCAGTCTTTTCGTGGCAAGCCCTCCTTCACCACTGATTGTCCATGGGTCCCTGGTGTTCCCATGCCTCCTCATTGATTGACCGAGATGCCAATCAGATATCTTCAGATTGCAGCATTGCACCTGGCTTCTTAAAAGGTGGCACCAAAACCCTTTTGCTTGTCTGACTGGTGCCTTCTCTAAGTCCACATCAATAGCTCAGCCTCTCAGTAGCTGTCTGTCAAACCATGTGCTTTATGGCTGCAGGGATTGCGGTGCTTGTTTTCTGATATGCTTTTTTTTCCCCCAGGCAATTCCATGCAAAATCACGGGAAATGCCATTTTCTTGGCGATTT
The DNA here is from genome assembly GCF_000455745.1 of Alligator sinensis. Lineage (NCBI taxonomy): Eukaryota > Metazoa > Chordata > Crocodylia > Alligatoridae > Alligator > Alligator sinensis. Next base: position 951,406 of record NW_005842404.1, on the reverse strand, counting down.
TGCGGAAACCACTTTTTCACAGTTTCCATGAAAATTGTAAAACCACAATTTAAATAGGTCCCTAGACATGCCTCTGTATCTTTTAAACATGCTGTCTTCTGTTTTTTCTTTCTTTCTTTGTTTTTATTTAAAAAATGCAGTGAGAAGAGCTGAGTCTTATTGGTCATGTTTATATTGCCTTCCCTCCAAGCCTGGAACTTCCACTGAGAAATAAAGCCCATCCACTTGCTCTTAATATGTATACCCCCATGCCCTGCAATTAGGCACTGTAGACAGGTGCTGAGTAGTTGGGAGATTGTCCAGGAGCCTTGGAAGTACTGTTAGGAGAACTTTATTTTCATTGCCTGACATTTATACCTAAGCTCTCTTAATGAGAATATCCTGAATGATTGTATATATGTAATTATCTTTTTAAGGGCTGTATATATCTGGACCAGAATTTGAAGGTGCCAGTAGTGATGGGGGAGCAAATCTTGTTTTGCACAGAACAAAAATAATACACTGCTTTAGAATATTATGCACAGTTCTAGCTTCTCTTTTTTCTGGTAAAGCTAATCTAGCTTTCAGGTGACAAACATTAAATAACTAACATGATATGGTTGTAGTTTGAGAGGGCTGACTGATCATCACATTAGTTGGCAATGGTGCCTGTAGTCATGATTGCTACTTGATCATTCAGGGATAATATTAATTTCAGTAGGGATCATGTGACTGTACATTTCTTTATCTACTGCTGGTCAGATGCCCTCAGTTGTAGAATGTGTATCCATTCACTATTACATTTGTAGTGCTCACTACTAGCTCCTTTAAAACACTAATGTTTTTCAATTAACATTACTTAAGTCTTTCAGGTTATGAGCAGGTATCCATTTCTGGTGTCTCAGGACAAGGCCTGAAAATGAACGCAGGAGAAGAAGTACTGATAGTTTCTGTTGGGACATTGCAAAGTGTGTATGAAAGGTTGTGCTAGGATATTGTCTTGGGACAACTGGCCCAATCTATTCTCCAGGCATCCCATGGTGCACTGATTCTACCCCAGTCCTGGCCTCTCTTGAATTCGGGGTGGCTGGTGTAGCTCTGGTGGTAGAACTCTACTGCTTGGAGCTGATGGGCATAGGTGGTTGTGCTCACCTAGTAATTTCCCGGCATCATGACTTGCCAACTATTCCATGTTCACCACCCAATGAAGGCAGCATTGGAACTGGTTTCCAGCCAAACAGCTCCGCACACATTCACCCACCAGTGAAATCCAGCCACTGGGGACATCCTCAGGCCTATCTACAACCCACTATGTCAAGATGTATTTGCTAAAATTACAGTGAAAATAATATTAGCATACAAACCTTAAAAAATCCTAATGCAGGTTTCCCAAAAAAAGCAATGTTAGCTTTAAACATAACAGAAAATTAAAAAATGAGCAGTTTTAAAAATGTTATGTTCTCTTCCTCATGAAATTTGCTAACAGTGAAGGGTACTTCCTTGGATTAGCTCAAGTGAATTTGAAGTTAGATATGTTTATGTTTTTCAAAGCTAATAATCTTTGGTTTTGAGCAGTGATATTGCTGTATTTATTTAATTTTGTTCTTCAACTTTCAGAAAGGATGACCTTTTGTGTTCATGTATTATTAGATCTTGGAACTGAAACTCAAGACCACAAATTTGTTTACATGTTGCAGATCTCAAGTTTTGCAGAATAAACACCAATTTGGACATTTTGATGGTGGCTGTATATTAATTACTTGAGACAGCCTTGACTCTTGGTGAAGCCATGTGTTGAAGTAGGGTACAAACAATTACAGACCTACCTCAGGACCATGAAAATGTTTTCAGATACAGTTGCAACCAAAAGAAGATCTGAGAAGAGAGTGTGTGCCAGACCTGCTAGCTAATAAAGGATATTCCCTAGTACAGGGGTGGGAAGTTATTTTGGCTGGAGGGCCACTTAAGTTTTGGTGAGCTGTTGAGGGCCACACACATAAGATACAGGTTTAATAAGATACAGGTTTCCCTCAATTTATGCGGTACGTGCGTTCCCAGAGAACAGTGCATAAATTGAATTCACATAAAGGAAACCCACTTTACAATGTAACAAATAGGGATAGGTTCCCATGGCGGTGAGGGTGGGAGTGAGGCTGGGCCTAGGGAAGGGGTGGGGGGAGGAGCGCCGCTCCCGGGGCTGCACAAGGCAGCAAAGCAGAGGGAACAGCAGCACTCACCCCAGCCCCGGCTACAGAGGCCCCAGGAGTGGCTGGCGCCAACAGCCTGCAGCCCCTGGGCTGCACCGTGCTCCAAGTGTTCCCCCCTTGCCTGGGCTCTACTTCTCTGTACTCACCTCTGCTCCTGGGCTGCGCCGTGCCCTGGTACATGCAGCCCGGGCTAGGGCAGGGGTGAGCAATTATTTCAGGTGGAGGGCCGCTTACCCAGTTTTGGCAAGCTGTCGTGGGCAACATGGGTAGCCCTGCCCTTTGACAGGTGCCCCACCCCCTGGTCACCATCTTGGGACCAGTGTCCCAATGTCTAGGGCCCAATGTCCCAGGGCCAGCATCAGTGGGGCCCAAAGTGGGGCACAGGCTGGCCGAGGTCTGTGGAGCCAGGCTGGGCTGCACCAGCAGGGAGAGGTGGGAGCTGGCCTGGCTCCATAGAGCCCCTGCCAGCTGGGACCCTGTACTCTTGCTGCCCTGCTCTGGGTCCCACCGGTGCTGGATCCCAGTGCCCCCACAAGACGGGCAGCCCCATGTGGGCTACAGGGGGCTGCAGTGTGAGGCACCGGCCATGGGGCGGGCAAGGGGCCGCTTTTCCCGTGCTCGGCACCAGCTTGTAAGCTGCCCCCACTGCTAGCCTGGGCCCCGCATCGGCTCTGGGCTCACCCGTAGGGGCTGCGCTTAGGCAGGAGCAGCTGCTTGACGCAGAAGAAAGTGGCTCCCCACTCACCCCAGGGGGCAGTGTTTGCTGCTGCTGCTGCCCTCTCAGAGCTCGCACGCTGGGTAGCCCAGAGGCGGTGGTGGCAAACACTGCCCAGGATGGTGCTGCTTGCTCCTGCCCGGAGCGGCTCTCGCTGCCGCGGTGCAGCCCCAATGGGTGACCCCGGGGCCCAGGCTGGCAGCGGGAGTGGGTTACAAGCTGGTGCTGAGCACGGGAAAAGCGGCCCCTCGCCCACCACATAGCCGGCGCCCCGCATTGCAGCCACTCGCAGCTCATGTGGGGCTGACTCTGCCTGCTCAGGACAGCCCCACGTGGGCTGTGAGTGGTTGTAGTGCAGAGCACCGGCCACAAGGTGGGCGAGGGGCTGCTTTCCCCATGCTCAGCACCAGCTCCTTCCCTGCCTGTGGTGCTCCCTTGCCCTCTCCCCCACTTACCTGAGTTTCCTGCACTGGGGCAGCCATAAGGAGCCACATGCTTCCAGGCCAGAAGCCCCTACTGGGGCATAAATTGAGGGAAACCTGTATAATTTTAACAAATTATAGATACAACCAAATCTTATAATAAAAATCAAACATTTGTTATAACATACTTTATTTTATCCAGGAATTCAGGAAGAGCACACACCAACTGCTGAAACTTCCTTAGCCTGACGAAGGGTTTTTGAACCCGAAAGCTTGCTTAATAACTATTCTCCAACTATTTGGGTTGGTCTAATAAAAGATATCAAATTCACCCAAGGAACCTTGTCTGCCTTGGATGTTTAATAAACTCAACCTTATGGCTTTCTTTTTATTGGAGAAGATCCTACATTTCTCTGGCTCCTGCAGGTTTCTATACTGTCTAGCCCAGATTCCTGTTTTGCTACACCTCCATCAATATGAAGCCCTATGAGAGACTGAGGGACCTGAACCTGTTCAGCCTCAGCAAGAGGAGGCTGAGGGGGGACCTGGTGGCTGCCTACAAACTTACCAGGGGAGATCAACAGCAAATAGGTAGAGCCCTTTTCTCCCCAGCACCACCTGGCGTGACAAGGAACAATGGTAATAAACTGATGGAGAATAGGTTTAGGTTAGAGATCAGAAGGCAATACTATACAGTTCGGGTGGCCAAAATCTGGAATCAACTTCCCAGGGAAGTGGTCTTCGCCCCTACCTTGGGCAAATTCAAGAGGAGGTTGGACGATTTCCTGTTTGGGGTCTTGTGAACCCAGCATTCATTCCTGCCTGTGACCGGGGTGGGGGGGGGTGTCGGGCTAGATGATCTGTTCAGGTCCCTCCTGACCCTACCTGCTATGAAACTATGATGATACTATGAATATAATACAGAAGTTTGGCCTGGTAGCTAGCTCTGTCCTAAAGACGTCCATCCAATGTTGCCAATTGTCTCAATTGTATTGCAAGTCTCACAATCATAGGCTGCTGACAGATGTGAAAAAAATGTCAGCTATTAGATAAAAGCGCCAAAAAGCTTTTGAAGCGCCTGATCTATACAGACGTTGAGTAAGACGTCAGACTAATGCTATGCCTCTTCTGGCATGCGCTGTGCTTGGTGTGGATGTGTACTGAGCTTAAAGTAAAGTGCTGTTTTGGTTTTTTTCACATCTGTAAACAGTCTTCATGTTTTGCTTATAGACCTTTTTTAAGCTTCTGGAGATTATGGGAAGAAGTGTACATTTCATTCAGTAATAATTTCTTCCTTTACAATCACCAAAAAGCCCTTGAAAATATGACCAAAATAAAAAAGTTAATAAATCAAAATACTCAAAATAAATAAAACTTCAAATTATTATTTTTTAATTATGAGACTTTTTAGCTAATCTTGTGACTTTTGGATCCTGATATAGGACTTTTCCAAATTTGTGTTTGGCAATACTCAAAAACTTCTGAATATTTTTCATTTTTAAAAAATTACCAAATTTTTAAAATATCACTCTTAGGTTTAAGAATCCTAAATAAAACATTTGAAAACCCTGTCAAATATTATAGTAAAGATGTATCCTAAATGTAATCCTTATGTTGTCTTTCCTGGCAACTTCGGATAAAATAGAATATTAATTAATTAGGATGTGAAAGGTTCTGATGTATTTTCTCCTAGTGTGTAGAGCTTGCCCCGGGGCTAAATTTAAATTCAGAGGCAATCACTGATCATCCACTGAGATAGTTTTAATAGTATCTGCCCATTTCCTCTCATAATTCTGTAGCATTTACCAATCTTACATTGTTATATAACGACAAATTCTCCTTTGATCCCAAACATTAATTTGGACCTTCATGGAGTCCAGACAATCACAAGTCTTTCCTTTGGCCCAAAACATTTTCATGTTGACCTTCCAGAAATACCAGCTATTAAATTAAGAACAAAACATGCAGAATATCTTCTTAAAACACTGAATTTCAGGGAAATTCTAAGCAGCTGAGAGAGACACTTTGGAGCAGAAAAAATTGTGTACAGTAATTTTGTGTTATTGTGTAGGCACATACTATGCATACCATAGAGATATACGTAATGCACCTGTTAGCCTTGCTTTTTTTCATTTTCTTGGTGTGTATGTGTGTATGAGTTTCAAAGCTGTAGAAACTGTGTTGCATTAGTAGAGGTTTTTTATCTTTAATAATAATGTACTTCCCTGTGTGAAAAATGACAAATTGTGATCAGTAATTTTAAATTTAATCTAGAGAAATTCTCTTACTTTTAAAAAGATTTATGGTTCTGCATTTTTATACAAATATCCCTTTCTCCATTTTTCCTGTTTTTCTTTCTTAACTGCCCAACTTTGAGAGTTAGCAGTTGTATGGAGAGCAAGCCTTTTAAAGAAAACGGGCACAGAAAAATGTTCATCAATTAAATTGTTGTGCTGTATTTTCAAAGCACTAGCAAATAGTTGCAGTCATCTCTACTAATGGAACTGTTTCAGAACATCTGAAACCTTGTTGAAACTGCAGATTAGATTAATAAATTTTGAGTATCATATTAATGTAGCTCTAAATTAAATTTGTAAGTGGTTCTATTATAATTGTCAGCCTTGCATATTTGTGAGAGATATTGGTACTATAAAGGCATGTAAATCTAAGAAATGCATCTTGCTGGTTTTGGTCATGCATTATGTTTTCTTTTGTGTGTCCATTAATGACTGTTTTGCTAGAAAAAACACTTTTTTTAATATAACACTGTATTTTGAAATGTGCTGTAGATTCAAGTTGTTTAGCAATTACACAGCTCCAAATGAGACCACAGGGTTGTAATTTTAATTTTCCTCTGTTCTTGCATTGCTTTTATAGCTCTCAAATTGCAGCATTTTAAAATAGCCAAACAAGTACCCTTGTGAAATATTATTGTGGATGTCAGTTTAGTTTAGCAAATTGATTAGAATTTTTTAACGATTCTTTTCTTTATAAACGATTTCTGCTTAAAGTTACATATTTGCAAATGTTTCTGCTCAGTTCTTGGAAAAAATGAAGTAAACTGAGAATCTTAAGATAAATGCAAACTATTTCACAAAGCCACCTACATGAAAATATTTCCAGTTAGAAGTGAAACTCTGAAAACAAGCCTTCAAAACAGTACAGTGTGTGTCAAATACATCTAGGCAGAGACTGAAAACACTTAAACAGTATGCATTCAAGATAAATGCATCTAACTAGATAAAATAGTGGTGAATAAAATACTTGCTTCCAAGCTGAATGTTTTGTGGATAAACAGACATATTTCTAGCTGTTGTATTTCCATTGCTTTGAATGAAGTTTAAAGGAGCATAAGTTAGGCTCAAAGGTACTGGGTGAAGAGTTATGATGGAATAGTCACCATTGCTACTCTACCTTCTTTTTAAAATCACATCCTCAACATTGCTGCTGATCTGGAATATATACTTGCAAATACTGGTTCACAGTACAAAATTGGTGTTCCTAAATTCTTTCCATTCTGCGTGCTCAAAGAACTTGGTGGAAGAGAGAGTTTTTGATCATGAATTGAGAAGTTTCAGTAGTTTTATATGTGATGTTAAATAGTGTGCACCAAGAACAACGGGCCACATTTCACCTGAGCTAGTTTTCAGAATTTTTGGCCCGTTTTCCCCTTTCAATCCACATGGATTCCATATCAGTTTTTGAGTTAGTAATTTATTAGAGGCATTATTTTTTTTTTTAATGAGTATAAAATAATATAAAATCAATAATGTTTTATCAAAAATATCTTGCATTGTAACCTTATTTAGTTCAATGCACCTGGTTTTCTTTCATCCAGGAGTAGACTTAGATGTATTACGTGCTATATTTAAATAAAATGGTCTTTTTTTCTTGTGATTTGCAGCTGTTTGCAAAAAGAAAACCTCCAAAAGGCCTTTATGTCTATGGAGATGTTGGTAAGTTTCAGCAGAGATTTCACTAAAAAGTTTTCTCTGTGTGTTTACTGAAGTTCTAAGGTATCATTTTATGTCAAAGTTCATTTGTATAGCAAATGACTTATGTTTTATGAGCTTTTCAGGCTAGTTTTCTTTTAGAATATAAGTTGGTCTTCAAATAGAGTTAGGAGTCTATGAGCAGTTACATTTTTGTTCATGAATTTATTTCTGATTTTGACAAGGTATTGCCCAAATTAACCATATTATTAAATATTGATTGAGAGAGAAAAGAAAGGAAGAATTTATTCTAACTGTGCCAATATACCACAAAAACACCCTTGCTTCTAAGGAAAATATGGAGGATATTTCATATGAAGATATATAGCCACTTGTACAGGGCTTTGAGCCAATTGTGTACACCAATCGGTGTGAAAAAATAAAAGTACAGCTGTTTTTCTAGCTATTTAAACATAAAATATAACCTCTTCTCAAACAAGCTGGTCTTGTACTGTTCTGCAGAAGAGCTACTTTCATTAGTTCAAAGCTAATGAACAATCATTACTGTAATCAGTACCTACTGTTGTTAAATTAACTACCTGTAGGGTGTGTTTGTGTTTTTGTTTTTTATTACTTGAAGGCACAGGAAAGACAATGGTGATGGACATATTTTATTCTCATCTGGAGGTAGAGAGGAAAAAGAGAGTCCATTTTCATGGCTTCATGCTAGATGTACACAAAAGTAAGTGCAAATTTTTGTATACTTACTGTGATTTATAAATGTCAACTCTGTAAAGCAAACCTTTTTTCTTTCCATATGAGCCAGTTTGACTCTCTTTTAAGTAACTAATAAAAACAGGTTTTGGAAAGGATTTTCTCTTATTCCAGTGTAGATACTAGCAGCATGTTTGTTTAGTTATGCCTCCTCAAAAGATAATATAGTGCTGAGTATGTATGAAATTAGATGTATATTCTGTATTAATTTACTTGGTATCCTTTATTTACCTAGTATTTTACACTAAATTCTATAGATTATTGATGCCAATAGTGAATTATATGTTGAATATGATAATGTGATGCTGTTCCAAAAAAGCCAGATTTTGTGTGTGAAATCAGTACTATAATTAATTAACTATGTTTGGCCTCAGTTGGTGGCTTCAGTTGAACATAATACTCCACAGTTCTAAAAGAGGGAGAGAGAGAAAAAGGAGAGAAAATAAAACTAAGTTTGGGGGCGAGAGGAAAGAATGGAGACGGGTCTAGAGGGGAAGATATCTTCCATCTAGAGAATGTGACAAACAGAAATGTGTTTTACAAGTTATGTAAAGGAATGTTTTTAAGACTGAGATTGATTATTCCCAATGAGCACTTTAAGACCAGTTAAAAAAAAACCAAAACAAAACCAAAAAACCTCTAAAGGCATTTCCATTACTTGATTTATTTGATTTATTAAACCTTAGACTAGCCATTTTTCTAGTAGGGACAATTTTAGAAATAATGAAATCAGTTCGGTAAGCCTGGAAGAACATAGGCTAGTGCTATCAGTACTTTCTTTATTTAGTAATCATGTTATTTCATTCATTGCTACCCTTGTTCTTTTGCTTTCCTTTCTCAACCCTGGATGGAAATGTTTCCAACCACAGCACCTTACGTTGTGAGGATCAGATCAGGTAACACAGCTGGTAACATAGGGCAATATAAATTTTACTTTTGTTGTTGTTGTCTGACCCCTCTCTCAATTTCATGAGGTATTTTGTTTTCAGCAAATAGTGTGCCCATATACCACTAAAAGAAAAACTTGTCAAAATTATTAATAAATGTAGGCAGAAAGAGGTGGAAGGAGGGGGAAAAAGTCAAAATATATGCCACATGAAATACCAAATAGTGAATTTCATCTCATCTGTTATTTCTTCTCTCTTTATTTCTAGAATATTTAAAAGGAAAAACCCTTGCTTGACTGTCCAACATGATGTTGGATGCCCTTGCGTAAGGCAAGAGAAAATCATTGGTGGGAAGTCTCAGGAGTTATTTTAAGCATAAAAATATTTGAAGGGTATAAACGCTACTGAGGATGAGAGCTGTTTTAGAGAGGCAAAGCTGATGTCAACTAGGAATATGTTGATAAATATAGTAAAAGGAAATTCATCCTAAATACCAGGAAGCATCCTAACATTGTGAACTTATTTATTTATAAGTAGGGGTTCACCGATAAAGATTTTTTTGGTCGGTACTGATGGCCGATTATTAACCAGCTATATTGGCTGATACCAATCTGATTGCTGATATGCTGCCTGGCAGCTTGGAGAGCAGCATCTGGCAAGTAAGTCTGTTGGGGGAAGGGACATGCGGGGAGGCAGATTTAGACCCGCATGGTGAGGAAGGCAGTGGGGCTGAGGCAGGGACAGACGCTGCCCAGCTGGGGCGGGGTGAAGGACAGAGCTGCAGGTGGCTTGTCCGGCGGGCATGGGGGCTGGAGCGGGGGGCAACTCCCGCTGCTGCTCACACCTTTGTCGAGGCATGGGGGGCACGTGCCCCCCTGGATTTGTGCATGGGGCAAAGGTGGGCTGTCCATTATGGGTTGGGACCAGGGGCTGTGCTTGGGGGAGGGAGGGTATGGGGTGGACTACAGTCACCCCAAAATTACCCATAGCCCCCTGTAGGCCCCCAACCCAGCACTGCTACCACCAGGCCTGAGTGCAGCCCTTGCGCAGCCCCCAGCCCTGGGCCCATAGTGCACAGCCTGCCTTCACCCCACGCACAAATCCTGGGGACATGTGCCCCCCCTGGGGTGCTCACAGCAGCAGGAGCTGCCACCCATGGCTCCGTCTCGTGCACTGTCCTGCCTGGCTGGGCAGCCCCTGCCTCTGCCCTTGCCCCAGCCCCACTCCCTCCCCACTTCACTGTGAGGGCCTGGATCTGTCCTCCCACACCCCTTGTCCTCTTAGTAAACCTCCAACAGCAAACCACCACAGATTCCCTATGGCAGGGGTTGTCAGCTGGGGGGTACGCATACCCCCGGGGATACTTTGAAAGATCCCAGGGGATACGCTGGGGCAGGCGGGGAGGGAACACCGCCACCCCGTGCCGCTGCCTCATAGCTGCCACCGCTTGCCACACCCCTGCTCTGCCCACCGGGGGTATACTTATTAAACAAGGTTGAAAACTCCTGCCCTATTGTGACTTGTTCTCTTCTCCTACTATTATTGCAGCTAGGAATTTTTTTTTGGAGTTTTGAGCTACTGTATTTAGTTGAATACAAGATGACCCCAAGTCTTACATTTTATACCTGGAAAATTTATAAATTTGTTATAATTTTGCAGCTATAGAATCTAATTATTGGAGGTTTGCCTTGAATTTGTCCCCCTCCCACTGCTACAGCAGGGAAAATAAAATTTTGGGGGTCAGATGGCCAGCTTGTCCTCTGCTGCCCCCCCCTCCCCCCCAACTTCTTCCTCCTACAGCCCCTTCCCCCTTACTGTCAGACCCTGCTCTCCCTAAACACATGGAAGTAAGGAGTAAATCTGCAAACACTGACTTTGAAATGAACATGCCTGTAATAACTTACATATAGGCAAATTACTATGGGTACTGTCCAGAATTAAGGTATTTTACCTTTTTGAAATTGCTCTGGGTTTTAGCACAGGTACTCCATAAAAGCACTTTTAAGCAGCACTTTTGTAGCTACTTATACTTCTTTTTGCAAAAAAAATATATATTGCAGTACTTCTACGAAAACTGTCCGGTGGCCGCTATGGCTCACTTGACAGTCCAAAGCATATCATTGCCATTACATCATATACCTTCCCATCACAATATCTGCACTGAGCACCTGTGCTCTCACATGTCCACACACCTGCATTCCCATTGCCATCACCCTTGCCAGTCACAAAGACATGCAACTTTTCCCTACCCCCTAAGCTTACCCCATCTCTCTCCTCCACCCCTGTCTGTTTCTTTCCCAGTCCTTTCAGTCATCGCTGCCATTGTCACTTTCTTCTCTCTTGTCGTTGCCACTGTCACCACCATTGTCATCACTTTCTTCATGGGTCACGCCCTTGAACAATCTGTGCCAGTCCATTCTCCTTTAGATGATCCCCACCACCTCTCCAACATCTTTCAGCACTTTCTTGTAGTACACTTCTATCTCGCTTAGTCCCATTCTGACACAGGCCTCTATTGAGAGGTTTGTGAGCCCATATATGAGGAGGTTCTTGGACTTCCACTGGCATTTCTAAAGTAGGAAATGAATTGATTGAAGTGGGTCATCAGGGGCCCCTTCTGTTTGGACAAGTGCCCAAAGGACACCACTTCTCTGGTCAGGGTTTGGACCCCTGTCATAATCTTGAGAGCTGTATAAACTCTTTCCTGCACACCCCTTTGACTAAAGAACACTACCACAGGAGGTGGTCAGTTGTTTCTGCTTTCCATGGGCAGGTTTTCCAGGAGCAGTAGTTGGTTTCTCTACCCCTCTCTGTGATACTGTGCCTGCACTGGGAGTATGCAGTGGGCTACTTGCCAGTTCATGTCTTTGTGCTCTTTTTGTAGGTCCTTGTGGCTTGGTAGCTGTCGCTGGGGAGTAGTAGGTCCATGGCTGACACCACATCCTGTTTCCTCACCACCTCCTGCATTTTGCGGTGGTTCCTTAGGGTCATCAGGCCCATCTTTCTATAGTGCATACTTGCTGCGGAACTGCTCCAGGGTTCTATAGAACCATGGTGGTTCCTAGGTAGCTAGGTGATAATACATGTATCCTCCAACATCATAGCGTGTTACCAGAAAAATACTTCATGAAGCAGACTGTTTTAGCCTCTGCCCCAGTTACCAGTTTGCATATCTGGCTTATGTATTTGGCCCAGAGGAAAAGCAGTATGTCTGGCTTTCCTCAGGCCCCTGTCCATTTAGTCTTCTTCAAGGTTTTACTCTTCACTCTCTCCAATCCAGAGCCCCAAAAGAAGATGCATATGGCCCTCTGGATTCAGTGGGTAATTTGTTCCAAGTGGGGGAAGACAAGGGCAATGTACAGAAGCACCAGTACCAGCACTGCCTTCATGAGTGCCATGTGCTGCCCCCCCATTGACAGGCAGTGCATGTAACACAGTTCCTATTTCTGATTAACTTTAGCTTCTGTCTTTTCCCACACCTTCCATCCAGTCAGCTCTGGGTCGAACTCCAGCTGAGGATCTTCACCTCCTTGTGGGGGATGGAGACCCCCCAGGGACAACAGGTCCCCCAAATCACACAGTACCTGGCAAGTGCTTTTGCTCACATTGAGCTTGGCATCTGCCATCACTCCATATGTGTGTGTGTTTCAATACGTTTTTAATTGACCGCTTGTCTGTGCAGAGGATGTTGAGGTCATCCATGTAGGCCAGGACCCTAACTTCCTCTTGGTTGAGCTAGAGGTGCAGATGATGGGGAGAGTGGGCACCCCTGCCAGACCCCCAACTCCACTGCGATTGGTGCAGTCAGGAGCCTGTTTACCAGCACTTAGCTGCTTATGTCCATGTACAGTGTCTTTATCCAGGTGACAAAGGTTGGTGGGACCCCCGTCTTCTTCAGCATCTCAGATAGGAATTGGTAGGATATTCATAGGTTTTCTCCATGTCAAGGTTCAGCATGGCACTGCTCCGGCCCCTCTCCTGCATCCCGTAGCTGCATCAGGGCTCTGTGGATCTGTCTCCCTGGCACTGTGCGCATCTGGTCTTCATGGATCGCTGTCCTTATGACAGATTTAAGGCACTCGGCCACCACCTTGGCCAGCAATTTATAGCTGATGTTCCGGAGAGTTATGGGCCTCCAGTTCTTCAACTCCTCCCTTGGATCCTTCTTGTACTAGTCCATCCCTGCCCCTAGGTCATGAGGCACTGGTCCATCCCTGCCCCCAGGTGGCCCTCTTGCAGTCAGTCTTTGAAGACCTCTAGCAGCTCAGGGCCCACCTGATCCCAGAAGGTAACATAATACTCCTTGGGCAGCCCCTCTGCGCCAGGAGTCTTGTGATTCTTGAAACTGAAGAGGGTTTTGTCAACCTCCTCCCAGGTCCACTCCTTTACCAGCATCAGCTGTTTGTCCTCTCCAGAGATCTGGGTGAGCATCTGCAGACAATCCTACATGGCCCCCAGGTCCTCTGGTCATTCGGTGTACAGCTCCTGGTAGATAGCCACCACTGTCTCCAGTATTTCATTCAACTAGTGCAAATTATACATAATATATTAGTTGAAAGCCAAAAAGCTTTATAATTCATCATATAGTTCACTGGGCTGGGCCCCAGCAGAGTCGATACCATGGCTTGAAATGCTAACCCCATGAACTGCTCAGTATGTTTGTATACTCCAGATACTCTCCCCTGGAACTAGGTATTCTTGTCAAAGTCTTAGGATCCTTCAAAGATTTATATGCAGATGAGGCACAGGGCAACGTGGTCTGGTTCCACCTCATGGAGGGCAGGGTCATACTAATCTTATGCACCAGGCTGAGACGGGGTGACAGGGTTTCTGGGTGAACTGTTTGGGGCCCTGTTCGGTGATGTTTGCCAGACATTTAATGATAATGAAGATACAGGAATAATTGGAAATGGGAAAGAAAGGCACAGCTCAGCTGTGGGAGTGAAACGGAAGTCACACTCTATTCAGTAGGCATGGCCCACCATGACTTGAAAAAGAGTCAGCGCTAAGAGGGACTGAGTGCAATTGGTATATCTTATCTTGCACTGAATATATCTTATTCAGATGGTCTGTACTAACCTGTTCTTGTGGGGACTGCTCTAAGCTTGTTTTTGTGGCCATTAGCTAAGGGTGAGTGAGATCAAGGGACATCTGAACCCCAGGACCTTCAGGCTTGGGCCTACATGTAAGATACCTGCCAAATGGATTTGGGAGTGTCTGAAGCCCCAGGCTGAAAAGTCTGGGGTGGAGGATACTTGTCGGTTGTACTGCCACATACAGCATTTTGAATGATTGAGTTGTGCTCAATTGATAGGATTCAGAACAGATTTGGCTAATTAATTTGACCTGGAAAAAACCCTCCTGTAGGTTCCCATCAGCATCGCATTTTTTAAAAAAATTTTTTTTGGCTAAGATCAAATGTAGTTAAGTCCATTTCGGGCACCAAGAGGGGAGGGTGTCAGGGCTGGCTCTGACTCTCCTGATCGCAGCCTGATACTGCAGTACCTCTAGGTCTGGTGCCAGTTCCCTGTGAAAGTAACACCCTCCCATTATTTTTAAAAGCCAAAAAAAAAAAGCTTCCCACCAGTATGATTGCTCAATATGGGCCATGTGTTTCATAGTCATGCTCAGTGTTGGCTTCATTTAATCAATTTTATAGTTGGTTTTCATGCTGCTTGTGACAACAGTTTAATGATATGTAACATATTTAATAAGATTTTCTTGTATGCCATGCAAGATGAACAGCTTTCTTCCATATGCTGATGGGGGGATCTCATCTTATATTTGAATAAATATGGTAAATCTGCCTTGTAGTTTAAATCTGTTGCCTCATGTCCTGTCCTATGTGGTAAGAGAAAACAATGCTTTTCTATATTCTTTATGACAGCTTTCAAATATTTGAAAACTGCTATCATATCCCTCCCTTAAAACTAAACAGACCTAGTTCTAGCAGCCTTTCCTCTATGGATTGAATTCCAACCTGTTTATTATCTTTGTCACTTGCTCTCCAATCCTCCCCATTTTCTCAACGTCCTTAAAATGTGGTGCCTAGAATTGGAGACAATACTCCAGGTGGGGCCTAACCAGCAGTTGAGTAGAGGGATACTATCACCTTCTGTGTCTTGCATACAATGCTTTTGTTAATGCAGCCCCAGATTGCATAACTTTTCATGCATTTTTTTGTGTTAGTGTCACATTGCTGACTCATTTTCTCTCTCAAAACTTCTTCAGGGTTGTTTTGAAGTTTTCTGTTTTCAAGTTGGGAGCCTTCCTGATCTTTTCCTCAAAATTTAACATCCTCATGTAAAAATAAATCTTAAATTTGATTATAGTTGTAGTCCTATGTTGCATCCACAGCATACCAATGATGATTCACTGTGACACAGTGACCAATACTGCATGGGGGTGGTCCATGTTTTGGAGACCAAATAAGTACATAAGTTGCAGTATGTCTGTTCTTAATAAAACTAACTTCTCATCACAGGGTCTGTCTTTACCAAGCGTTGATTTTTAGTGTGTTAGAGATTCTGTTCAGTATAAGCTAAAGTGTTATATTGTACCATAGTACTTTGTGTTCAGTGTTTCTCGAGTAAAGTTCAGAAATGTAGGGATTAGTTTCTCTGAGCTGATTCTTCTCATTATCCTAGAATTTGACCACAGAGTTGTAAGTATGACTTATAAAGCAGTGCATATTTCCGTGATTGACTTTGCAATACTTTAAAGATTGTCCTGAATATTAGAAATCTCAAAGAAATCAAACTGAAGTCAAAGTAATAAATTAAGCATGACAAAATTAAAGATTTACCAATTAAAATATAAGGATTTTTGAAACAATGGAAAGATAGTTGCACCTTTTTAATGTGGATATCATCAGGATCCAAGAGGCTTACAAAGCAGTATTTGACACATTTTAAGCGGGAAAACGCGGTGTACTGAATCTGTAATACATGAAAAGGTTAAAAAATTACTCCGTTTGCCCAATTAAAATATAGTGCTCATGTTCTTGCATTTTAGTATCTAAACTAAAATGTGTATTTCTAGCTTTCCCTCTGGAGCATATAAAGGAAAACACATCATCTTTCTATTGTTGTTCTGTTTTATTAACTCAGGGATACACCGCCTTAAACAGAGCTTGCCAAAAAGAAAACCAGGACGTATGGCCAAATCATATGACCCAATAGCCCCAGTAGCTGAGGAAATAAGTGAAGAAGCTTGTCTCTTATGTTTTGATGAATTTCAGGTGAGTAAGTAGGTATTGTTTCATAGCTTCAGGAAAACCTGAAGTTTTTTTATCTTTTACGCTAGAATCTCTTACCTTTTATATGTCATATTGGTAGAAGGCTAAAATTCAAGAATACAAATTGTGTTTCCAATTCCTGAAGAAGTTAATTGGATTAATGTGCTTCAAGTATTTTCATTGCATTCTTATCATTGCATTCACTGTAGGGATATTTAATGCTTGAAGAGATGATTATATGAGCACTTCGGGGTAGACATGCCCTTTTTGTGATGTTTGTGCAGTGCTGAGTGCATTGGTATCCTGATACCTGCTTGTTCGCTCCTAGTCACTGTCATTCAAATAACCAAATAAAACTTTGAGTGACTATGATCAAGGACTTGGGAATGTCGTGTCCAATGCAACTGTAATTTTTTATGTGGTCTGCTGGAGTCTATTTGACAGCACTGTGTAAACACCAGTTAAATCATAAGCAGTTTTTATTGAATTCAGTATGAACATATATAATAAACTGATAAAATATTTTGCATAAACTAACTTGATTAAATTCTTTTTATTCTCCAGAATTCTTGAGCTCTTTATTTTTAATATGCCTCATAATGTTATGTTGAAAATGCACAAGTGCATTAAAGAAATTTTGGAGAGAGAAGCTGCTCTACAAATACAAGTAAACTCTGTAATAGACAAGTAAAAATTAATTGTTTTAATGTGTGCCATTTTTCCTGTTATGAAAGATTGATTAGTCTTTGAAGTTATTTCACAGATAGGCATGCTTCGTTTGCCAGCTGGGAAAAGAGTTCTTGACTTATTCATTATTTCTTTACTGCTGATCTCTTCTTTCCATCTAGAAAATATTACTAGCACACATTCAAACCTTGTATCGGGTACAGGTATTTGCCATAACTATATTAATCTTCTTCATGACTTGCTGTAGGATTTTTTGTGGGTTTTCTCCTTATTTTGATTGCTCTCTGGCTTTCTTTGCCTGTGTCTTGTTCTAATGGAAGACACTTATGGCTTACATTTTCTAGGGCTTGGATTGGAATTTAAAATCTCACCTTGAATTAATGAAGGGGATTTTACCTTATGCCTTTGAATGCAGTATTTTTTTTCTGATTTCCAACCTCATTGTTTGAAGGTAGTTTTATATAGAAGTAAGTATGAACAGAGAGCTCTGCTGAACTATATTTCACGGGTTCTGCAATGCAGCATGTTATACTTCTCCTGTTAAGCAATTTGAAGTTTTTTGGTAAGCATGCTGATTTCAATAATGCACAATTTAAACAGCTGTCTAGGAGGCCTTTCTCTAATTGCAGTTTTGGGTGTGGTAATGGAAATAACTCTCCTCTTGCATAGGAGTGAGTTATCACCCACTCCTTTGTCACTGAAGTAAGCAGGGGCTTCACTACTGTATTCTTTCAGCACTCCAAAGGTAGACTTTGATTCTTCTTGATGCTTTTCCCAGGTTGCTTGCTTGCTCCCCCTGTTGACATGCTTAAGGTTTAATAGTCTCATTCCTGAATGAAGTAACTTTTTGTCTTTGTTGTCTGGCTGAGAAGGAAATGCAACAGGATTACTTGGAACATATGCAAAGGTTTCCAAGCTATTGAATTTTCATTTGAATCTTAGATATCAATTCTTGTTAATTTATTACTACTATAAACCCACAGTGAAGTTAAAGCTTTGAAAGCAGCAGCACAAATCTATTTTGATAGTAATAATAAAAAATACCTTAAAAAGAGGTAATGTTCATAATACTGAGTTGGATCTACTCATTTGTTTTCACAGCAGAAGCGTGGCTGGCTAGATTTTACTCACGATTTCACATGCTCACATTTAAGCAGGTACAACAGGAAGAAAATAAGCAAAAGAGAGAGAAAATAATGGACCATTCAGACAAAATTGCTGTCCAAACTGAAAACTTGGGACTTATTTAAATGATAACAGAAGGAAGCAAGAGTCTATGCTCCCACAGTAGAACCATGTTTTTACAATGTGGAAGTAGACATGATCAGAATAGCTGTTTAGATTTACTTGAAATATCTTTCAGGTACTTGTTGATACAAATAGGAAGAAAGTGGACAGTGTCTTTCTTTGAAAAAATATATATAGTGACAGGAGATTCCATATTATTGCTAGCAGAAAACATTAAAGATACTTTTATTTCAGCAGTTATCAAATCACGAATCATTGCATTTCTTCGTTGTTGAAGTTGGCAAGTCTCATTTAACATCTGGAGAAAGACCAACAAACCCCCCAGCCAGAGTCAATAATGATGTTATAAAGACAATGTTATAAAGTATCCTGAAAGTAGGTGGCAGGATAAAGAGTTAAACAAGGAATTAAAATAACTACTCTTAACTAAATGACATAGAAAAGTATATGAGTCTGTTGAATTATTTTACATGTTTCCACGTTAAAATAATTACTGTTTTGAAATAGAGGTGCATTTTATGATACTGGTGTGGCTTCTGCTGTGCTATTGGCTGTGTTAAGTCTTTGAGCAACTAAATCTTTCCAAAACTTCTTCAATGCCAAAGTTTGTAGTGCTTAATAAGTGGTGTTCCTTTTCACAATCTTTGATCCATGGGACTTTACTGTAAACATTTAACAATTTTTTTTTATACCCAGGCAAATTGTATGGCCTTTTAAAATTGGCCCTAAACATAAAAACCAAGATTTGTGCCATTTACAATTATAATTTTATTGCTTTACAGTAAAAGCCTGTAAAGTCAGGGATTTATTTTTATTTTGGGTAGTTCTGAAACAACTCTATACATAAGTAATTAGGGCTTCTAATTTTGTACTGTACTGTAACTTGTAGCAAGTAGTAATGTTAATGGAAATAGAATCTCGACTTGGTAAGCAGAATGATCATGCAGAGACAGTATTTAAATACTATCAGCATCACTTGGGTTTAAAAAGAACTACAATTTAGACAGTTTTTACAAACCAGCAAAGCTATTAAAAGCCTCTAATAAAAAACTATGCTCTTATTTTTTTCAGCTAATACTAATTACTGATAATACATGCTTATGTTTGTCATTCATTATAGGTAGCTGTACCAATCAGTGGATGACTGAGTCTCAAGCACTTACAGATGTAAATTAACTATTAGTTTTTTTCTTTTTTACTTAAGTGAGTCATAATGGAAAGCAGCACTAGGTCATAAAAATCTTTTCTCTTAAATGCTAATGAAATTTCTCCATTCTCTCCATTAGGAGACTCTTCTTATTGATAATTTGTAGCCTTCTCTTTTGTTCTTGGTTGTAATGAAAGCTGGGTACAGAAAAAACCTGAGCTATGAGAATGCTTGAGTTATTGTCTTCTGTTTGCGTACCCTATAAAATTATCCTACCATTCAAAAACTATGCAAGATCAAAAGAGCATAAATCAGCTGCTGATATACAAAGTGACTCTTGCTTTATTAATTTATATAGCTTCAAAAGTTATTCTTTTCTAGTAAGGTGGTAACATTAAAATTTTATAACATCAAATAACTTGGCAACAAAACTATCACTTTCTTTTTACTTCATTATAAATATTTCCTTTGTAAAATCGACAAATATAATTTTTTTCAGTCCTTTACGTCCTTTTTCAAACAGTTGTATATTGTACAACTTAAAATGTTAAAGTTTGTAACAGAATAATTTTGCAATTTTAACACCTCTCTTAGTCTTGTTTTATGGCTCAATTAAGGTTTTCAGTTGCTTTTAAAATTTGTGTTTGTGCTCTGATTTCTTATTTAAAGTACTACCAATGTACAAGCAGTTGGCAAAACTATTTGCACTAGTGTGTTTGTGCAGAAACTCAATGATCTTGAATTCCAAATCAAATAATGTAAGTGCCACTTCCCTTTCCATGTCTTCAGTTTTTGAGACAACTTTGGAAGTTTATGACATTTTATTAATTCAGAAGAACCTTTAGGAAAACAATTGCTAATAGCTAATATATAAGCAACTGAACTTGACAAGTTGCGTGTCCCTGAGTTAGCATATGCAAACTTTGGAAGAAATATCTCCATGACTCTGAACAGAGTGTAGGCTGGACACTGGGTAATTTATGATGTATATAGTTTGCATACTGTATTACTCATCAAATGGTTTAATGTTGAGTTAGAAAAAAAAGCAAACCTCCCCCTTGAACTAAGTGAATAGTTATCCAGAGATTGTTGATAGAGAAGGAAAAACCTGCTTTTATTTAAGGCTTCCCCTGTTGCCTCTAATAGATGACAAAGCAAAGTCCATCTCTGTTCTTCCTAGCTCCCCACAAATCAGTAGATTTAAGCAGAGGCTGGGAGCAGTGTCTTTCATTTACTTTAATTTCCTCCCTGACCTTGCTTCTGAAGCATTTATAGCCTAAGGCCTGATATACACTTTTTGCTAGTCTAGTAATGTTTGTAAGGAGTCTGATTGTTTTTTCAGCATTTTATGCTGGCAAAAGCCCTAGTTTAGATGCATTCATATGAGTAAAAAGTGCTTTTTATTGGTATAGCTTACTCAGTTTGAGGAACATCAATAAGCTATATTGGCAGAAGGCAGACAAGGTTCCTTGGATGAATCTGATATCTTTTATTAGACCAACCCAGTGGCTGGGCTGGTATGCATACAAGACAGGTAGTCAGTGAAAATGTAGATTGAGGAGTCAGTGGGTGAGAGACAGGCAGCGGGGTGGGTGGGAGAGAGAGAAGGGGGATGAAAGTGGAGAGAGACCTGGGGAGTCAGATGTCAGGCAGGTTATAATGTGTCATTTTCACTGCCTGCCTGTCTTGTATGCATACCAGCCCAGCCGCTGGCTTCTTTACTTTTCATTCCATCCAGGAAGAGCACACACCAACTGCTGAAACTTCCTTAGCCTGATGAAGGGTTTTTGAACCCGAAAGCTTGCTTAATAACTATTCTCCAACCATTTGGGTTAGTCTAATAAAAGATATTAGATTCACCCAAGGATCCTTGTCTGCCTATGTCTTTAGACCAACACGGCTACAACCTACACCCCTGCATATTGGCAGAAGCACTCTTACCTTCTTCCTGTGCGCACAGGAGGTCATCTGTCAGTTGTGTGGTCAAAGTCCCTGCTATGTGGCACCACATAGGCAGATCCCTTGTAAGACAAGGCACAGGTGGATATGACAGAGGGGTGAGAGTGAAAGAATCCATCCTTCCTACTCATAGCCTTGTTTTTTGTTTGAGTCCATTGATTTTAGCCAGTCTGCAAGATTCTATAATCTGTGATATTACCAATAAAACTGGATTTCTCTGTATTCAGAAAAATTTACTACATTTTTCTTTCTAACACACAGGGTGCATGTCTACACATGCTCTTGCATGCATCTAAACTTAATGCATGTTAGTCTAATGTACATTAAGGCTATTTAGCTGTGTGTCTACACATGCATGCACTAATGCACATTAAGGCAGTTGTGTGGACTGACATGGGACTAAAGTTAGTCCCAAGTCAATGGGCACATTTCATTAATGTGCATTAGCACGTCTACATGTTCACTAATGTGATTTAATCTGCTCTATACAGGTATCAAATTGAGGCTCAAATAGCCTTAAATTGCCATTTTAAGGCACATTAAGGGCATGCACGTGTAGACACAAGCCCTAAATGCGCCTTAAATTGGGCTAATGCGCATTAAATGTGCACATGTAGACACGCCCAGTATTTTTGACGTAAGCGTGTGTTATTCCATTTCCAAATATTATGAGTTATAATCAGCCTTCGTAAATAGTTTGTCTAAGAATTTTCACTTTACTGCTTATTGTTTGCCAGGTTTTTTTTTGGTATTAATTGTACCACCCCTTTTTTGTTAGAGTGAATGTTTTGTGTCTGAAGGTTAGAAGAGGCTGACTATGCTGGAAGTGACTGCAGTGCCTTTTGATTATTCATGGACAGTAATAGAAGGCACTTAAAAAGAACAATGAAATTGCTTATTTTTGTGATGGGCCATCTGTTGAATTGTTTTGTGCAACAATCACACAATAGTATCTATGTCATATCATTCTATTTTCAACAGCAGCTGATTATGTATAGTTGGCTACTTGTCTTTATTTCTAAAGTCCCATGACCATTTAAAGTCACCTCTCCGAACCTTTGCTACAAAGGTAATAGAAATGTAAAACAGCCGGTGTGTATTTTCTTTATCTATCTTCTGTTATTTCATGTTGCTTCTAATTAATTAGGCCTCTTAAATGTTTAGGTCTGTTTTCTGTGGCTCCCACCTGTAGTTTTATAATAGAAGTTAACATGGAATCATTTAGCAATTGGTAAAGAAATGATGGGGTTCTGTAATAAAGAGCAGACAAGTTTTAAAAGACTGTCATGCATTCTCTGCTTATTAATTATCCCCTTTATTTTTCCCCAAGCAATAATTAGAATCCTTCTCCAAGGATTTTACTAACAAGCCTTTTTTTTTTGTTTTACTATGAAGCCATTTGCAGATCTATACAGCAGAAGCTGAAAGCAGGATAAAACAAATGTGTTGTCTTCCACAGGTCACTGACATCGCTGATGCCATGATTCTGAAACAGCTTTTTGAAAATCTGTTCCAGAATGGGGTGGTTGTTGTGGCAACATCCAACAGGCCACCGGAAGGTAAAGCCATATGCATTGCTAGCATTATTCAAGCATTATTCAATGCCTCTTATAGAAGTCAGTTTGTATTTATTCAGCTTTTAATGCTGACAAAATCTGTAGTGTTTTTTGAGAATCTCATACTTTTGCTATACAATACAGACCCCTCCTGGTTTTTTTCCCTTTATCTGGAAGAAAGGGTGCATTTGGAGTCCTGACTTCAGCTCTTCTCACCTGACTATCAATTTTTTTTCTACATCTACAACCTCTTGAAGTGATTTATATTTCACCCCCCCCCCCCCCCCCCCCCCCAGCCAAGTTCTGGGAGTTTGGTGATGTGGGAAGAGTAGAAGAGGGGTGAAAAGCTATCTCATGATTGGGTAGGCAAAAAAGCAGGAGCCAGAGCATGGATCACAAAGGAAGCAAGTAATTTCTTCCTCCCTCAGTTTTGGCAACCTGGGAGTTCATGTTACTTTTTTCTTGGGCGGGGGGGGGGTTCAACCTACTGAGCTGACTTTGCCTGCCTTGGGGTCATTTTCTGGCAACTGAGAAGTCCAGATTATGAACAAAAGCTTATATATGTTTATAAAGTTGGCCTGTTTATGAACACAGTTAAACCTCAGAATCTGGGAAGATTTATTCAGGTAAGATAAGGGAATCTTATTTTTGTTGCTAAATGACACTTTTAAAACCACAGTGTTAATAACATAAGTTTTGAATTGTTTAGCACTGTTTTTTAATTAATTTAATTTTTTTTTTATTCAAGTGACAGCAAAAGGCTTTAAAAATTCTGTTTTCTTATAAGAGAATTGCCAAAGTTTTTGGACTTAAAGAGAAAAATTCTATATTTGAATGAGGCAAAATAGTGTTTAAATGTTATAATTGGAATGTTGCATAGCATTTGCTTGTTCCTTGCTTGACCAATTATGAATTATAGCAAGGGAATAATTAACGCAACTTGAGATGTACACAAAAAGAATCATGCACTAGTTCAGTTTCGGGAGTCATTTTTAAGAGCATAGCTTTAAACAATCTAAATTCAGGGGTGATGAAATAGTGAGTTTGGCTTTGGTCCCACCTCTTTATCCTTTTAAATAAATCTGAACAACTGCTTGGGTTCTGTCATTTATCTGCTTTTGTACATTTCTTCAGTGGTATAGAAGGCCACAAAGAATCTGCAACTGCATGGGGTATATTTAGTTTGCACTTGCAGTTTCCAGTAAGGATTATGATCATGGTGGGGAGTTGTGGTGCTATTAGATGGGGCAAACCATAGCACCCCTTCCTTCTCTGTACATGGAATCAATCCTGCCATCTAAAGACACGTCTGAAATAAAATCCTTGTCCATGATGTAGTGTGGCATTAATACACTGCATTATTCTCATTAAAGTACCAAAGTTTAGTAGTTTTGCATTTCTTTTCCCCTCCTTATGGATACAGAAACACAAGGTGGCACCTTAGCTAAAGGGAAAACTGACCCTGTTGATTGGCTAAGTGCCACAGTTAATAAAGTTACACAAACTGCTGTTCTGGAGTGTGAGGGGGAAACACTGAATGTACACTGGGGGAAGAGTAAAGCTGGGATTCCAAAAACCTCCATTTCCCACACCTGCCTTGCTCTCCCAAAATAGAAAAATAGTAGAGTGAAAACAAGGCAACTAGTGCTCATTAACTAGAGGAGCTAGTACAGGTAGGTTTATCATACTCAAACAGCATGTTTAAAATACTACTAGATGGAAAGCCGTTTTTAATATTCACTGGTTTTCCCAAGTAAGCTTGCACTCACTTGTTTCTTATTATTTAAAATTATGCATTGACATAATTGTTAGCCATGTACCATTTTCACTTTTAGGTCTGTATACAAAATTTGCTGTTTACTAGGATGCAGAATTTGCTACCCTGCTGATTGTTCGGGCATGCCACCTTGTGTCTGTACCATTACACGTTAGTACATCTCATAAAACAACGAAGCCCAACCTGGCTGTAACCCATAAGCATGACTGCAACATACACTTGAATAAAAATCTAATGTAGTCTCATCCTTTAGTGGAAGTTTGTGACTGGTGCCTGTTTTTTTCTATTGACTTGCCCTGTTAACAGGTGTTGGGTCCTTGCAAAAAGATGGCAACAATATTAATAAAATGGAATAGCTCATTCTTAGTAATACATAGTACAGCTTTTAAAGTGAAAACTTCACTATAATAAAATATTTATTCTCTCCCTGTAGTGATTTTTCCAGAAAAGGCATTTTAGTTAAAGTTATATAATGCTGTTTAACTGATTATATTTATTATTTTATATATTCTCTCAAAATGCAGATATATATTGCATTATAAAATATTTTAATTTTTGCAGTATTTAGTGAAAATTTGAAGGATTATGTACTTTGTAATTTTATTTATGTAAAAATCACATTTCCTTGACTTGAAAAATAATAGATGTGTTTAGAATTACTAGAAGATAGAAAAGTAATCCCAATAAATAGAATTACAGCATCAACACTGAAACTTGGCATTATAGTATTTCATTTGTAATACAAATCCTTTTCCAAACCTTTAAAACTAAGCATGTATATAGTTTGTCTGAATAGCTGCACTGACTGATTATCAATATTTCCAGTTCTTTATGTGCTTATTTATTCAGAGGCTTTTCTATACCTCTTTTTTGCCAAAATTAATTTATTTCTCATTAGAGATTGAAATCTAATTATACTGAATTCCATTTGTCTGTCTTATTTTTTTAAGAACATAATGAATTTCATACAGCAAAAGAATAGAAGTCAATTTTAGCTTCCTTTATTTCTTTTCTCTTCCTTTATCTCTCCATCGGCATGGAGCTTCACTTACCAGACTAAAAGACAAGCTGACATTAATGTGAAGAGTAAGTGACAAAGCTAATGCATGTTTTCTCTTTCAGACCTCTATAAAAATGGGCTTCAGAGAGCCAACTTTGTACCATTTATTGCTGTTTTGAAGGTAAGGAAAGTCACTTGTTGAATGCTTTTCATTTTTGTCTGCCCAGTTGATAAATGTGGGTTTGTACAGGATTTCAGGGAAAAAACCTAATATAGGTTTAAAGCAAAATTAATATGAGCAGCTAGAATTGTTCATTGGTAATGTCTGTGTTAATAGAACACCCAAGTGTCTAACAGGGAATATTTAACTTCTAGAAACACCCCTCTAGAATGGATTTGTTTGGACAGCATTGTATTACTGCTGTGTATGTATGTGTTGTGACTATAATTCCTGTAGTTACACAGAGATGCTCCATGAGCCAGATCTGAATCTGTCAGGCTACAGAAAGTTCTGTGCTATAGCCTCTGCAGAAGGCAGGGCTCTCTGGCCCTGCTGGCTGTGGCCATCAGTGGTGGCAGGCCTTCAGGCCCCTCACAGCTGCTGGACCACATGCTACCACTGGGCCTGCCATCACCGCAGCAGCTGCAGCAGCCGCCTCTGCCCTAGGCTGGATCCAGCCTGTGAGAAGCTTTGTGGTCCAGGTTCTGCCCTGGGCCCCAAGTGAGTTTGACACCCCTGCTATACTGTTAAGTAAATATTGCTGCCATGCTTTCCTTATACCAGAATTTTTTTATTTTTTTTTTTTTAGAAGTCTTCATGTATACAAAGATGTTACTTATAATGTGATTACTATGCAGTTTAGCAAAAAACCCTCAAATAACTGAAGGAGTAGTATTTTATAATACTCTACAGTAAATTGTTTTTTTCAAGCAGTTTTACTAGCCCTATATGTGTGTAATTCCACTGTTTGCTTTTAGTTTTCACTTTAAACTCTGCAGTCCAATTAGCTCAGATCCTGTAACAACATGGCTTTCCCCTTTTAAGGCTGAGAGGGAGTGTCAGTAAAGCTTAACTAACAGACCTCACTGTTGGTTCAGCATTTTCCATAACAGGCTGTTAGAGAAGACCCGGGAGAGGGACAAGTTCCTGAAGTAGACTCAGGAACAGGAGGATAGAAGAGAAGGAGCTTCTGGCACTGGTACCCCAGAGTGGACAGAGGAATGGTTTTATTTGATATTTTGTTTTTTCCAAATGTCAGAGGATAAAATGGCCCTCCAAAAGGACCAGGGAGTTGGGGACAGTCTTGGCCATGGAGAGAGGCCATGAGTTGATATTCTTTATCTTTTTCCTGTGCCTTTGTCTCCCTTTGTTTTCTCTTACCTTGTATGTGTTTCTATTCCACTTTCTTCCCCTGATTTGTCTCATTCCCTGATGGAGCTCCTGAGAGTTCCTGTCCTGCTAGTGGGCACCATTAGCCAGATTCATTCCTTTGTTTCTAGGTTCTTCTTTCCACTTACGGTCATAATAAAACAGCTAGTTTGAGTATGAGAGTTGTTGCCATGTGTTCATTCAGCTCTGCAGGCTGCTAGCAAGTGTTCCCTGAACCACAATTTGAAAATCATTCTGAGACACTATTATCACTTTAATTGTTGGGTATAATAGTTTTGCTTTTTACTTGGAGGCAGTCTCTTTTCTTTTCAGATTATTAGGTCTCCCACCCTCTTTAAAAATTCAAGTCAGTTTTACTGTCAGTGTGAATTTTCTCCTGCATCAATGGCTGGCTGAGTGGGTATTACTGAGTGTCTGTGTAATGGGAATAGCAAGTGGACATATGTTTTGAAGCAAGCTCCCTATAGTCTTTGCACTGTGGTACAATAAACTGGAAATTCTGAAATGGCTTCATTTAAATTAAAAAGTAGGGTATTGAGCTAAATATCAGTAATATAATTGGTACAGTAGCCACTGGCGTTAATCTTGGTTCCATGGCATCAGCTTGCAACTCTGGTATTGTGGGTTCAGATCTCTGCTTTGCAATAGATTTTCTGCGTGATCTTTTTAAAGTCATACTAGCTTCTCCGCCTCAGTTTCCTATTTGTGAAACGGGTAACAATACTTCCTTGCCTCATAAATACTTGAAAGATTGTGAGGCAAGATTCTTTGGGTAGATGTGATATCTTTTATTAGGCTAACTAGCCACTCATCTGATATGAGCTATATAAGTACCTGAGATCAACAAGGGAAAGGGAAATCGGAGGTTTTAGTATCTATGGATCAGCAGAAACAGTTTGGGATTGTGGTATAAATATATTAGTTTGATGTTCTTTCTAAAAAGATAAGCAGTGTAACAGTTAATACTGGTAGTACTTTCACTGACATGCAAAGAATTGTACAACTGAAGTTTAGTGAGAATAATTGCATGAGCCCCTTTGAAGATCCCATTTAATGTTGACATTTCAGTTTAATATCTCATTGAGGTGAATGTGGAAATCCTGTATTGTTGAAACTACTATTGCATGCCATGTACAGATGCAGGCAGGCAACTGTTGCATTTGGTTTATGTTAAATTTCTGTAAACTCTTTATAAAAAATAAGAGTATAAAAGTTTAGATTCTCATACATAATTCTGTTATTAGCAGTTTATTCTAAATCAAATTTTCTTGTCCTACAAGATAGAGGACAATTTCAAGTGTGTTATTTTCCTGAAATGCCACTCTGTGCTCAGTCTTCATTACTGGAAACTCTTGTTTATCTTGCCATTTATCTGTCTGTGTCTTCCTCTGTTTCATTCTTTCTAAGAAGTTTATTCTTTTCTTTGTTTTAATAGCTGGGTTAAAGAATCCAAGCTTGGCTTTTCCTTTTTGCTGTCACAACCCAATGATTTTGGTGCCTCGGCACGATGGAATTTTCTTGCCACATGAGAGCCTCTTGCACAGCGAGGGTTTTTGCTGCGCAGAAGAACCTCGGTGCAAGAGAGTTCCCGCCAATTTGCAGGGTGCATTTCTTCTTTGCAGCACAGAAATGCACGGTGCAAAGAGTTCCCGCTATTTGAATGCAAATTTGTGTCCTGCTATTGGCTAGTTCTAAATTATTCACACGTGGCGGCTAGTGATTGGCTTGCTAGCCGTTTAAAATCTCGTGCGACATCCGCCCAAGTCGAAGAACTTTGAGCACGCTGCAGAGTGCCTCTAAAGAGATCTGACTGGCGGCTAGCTGATCGATAGACTGATCACCTATCGATCCTTCTTCCCGTCGCCGAGCGCAATCCCAGACGTACCCTTTTCCCGCCGGATCAATTTGCGAACGGATTAACTGGCTTGGGCCTCGCCAGCTGGAACAACTCTCATAGTTGTTCAGACGACCGGACCACCTGCGTCGCAACTACAAGCGGCGTAAGTAAATGTTTTTGCAACCATTAAACCTTGTCTGCCTCTCCATTCACCAGCCCGCCCTGACAAACGAGCAATTTCTAAATCACCTCGAGTCGGCTCTGGCCGTCCAAAACATGGCGACGAAGATGGGATCTAAGGGCACGGTGATGGAGACATATTTTGCCCAGATGCAAAGCCCCAGCTTTCCATGTGCAGAGCACATGGCCAGAACAGGGGTCATGTTGCCCACATAAAACATGCACACACACACACACACAAAACTACAATACACAACAACCAAAAGCACATGCTTTGCTGTACATAACCCAAGTGTGTGTGGGTGTTACACACATGTATATATAATACTGTCTATTCTAAACTAACCTTATCTCTGTTTCCGGATACCTGCTTACCATTGCACTAATGAGAAACTGTAACATAACAACTTTGGAGAACATTGACTGCAATACAATTTGAAGAAAAATACACTTCATTCTGTTCTCTAAGGTGAATAAGCCTATCTCATAGTTACACAAACCTGAATTAATAAAAGAAGTATGTAGTGAGGCTCATGACTTATGTGTGTTGGATAACTTGGATGAATGTGTTTGATGAGGTCTCTGACTCAAAATGAGAGAAAATTTAATGGAATTTCCAACTTATTTAAGAAAGATAGATGAGGTGATTTGGGTTTCCAACTTAAGGTGTTCAGAGGAAGAACTATGTTTTCTTGCTTACTTATAAAAATTCCAGGCACATTTGGGCTCCACATTTAATTAAGACCTTTGGGTGTTACAACAATACATATAGGTTAAACAAAATATTAACAATGAAAGTGGATGCAGTGGTTAGTATAAGACTTGTTTTCTGGGATGTATGTAGAAAATACATTGTACATAAATTGCACCATTTATAGTAGTGAATATTTGAGATTAGGGAAGCTCAAGCCTTTAGTGTTCATGTGGAAGGTAATAAGCAAGATAGTATTGTTTCTGCTAAAATTGACTACTTGAAGTAAAAGGTAATTTATCAAGTCCATGGGAAGGGTGGTCAATCATTCATAGCTCATATTGAAAATATAATTTAGGATAAATATACACTCATGAAATAGCAGATGACACAAAACTGGGAGGGGTTGCCAACACTTTGGAAGACAGGATTAACATTCAAAGGATATTGATAAATTGAAAATCTTGGCAATAGGTGACAAAATTAAATTCCACAAAGGAAAGGTGTGATTTATTTGAACAAAAAAGCAAAAGCACTCATCCATATTGAAGGAATAACAGGTTTGACACTATTACTGCTAAGAAGGATCAAGGGAATATAGTAGATCACAAATTTAGCATCAGCCAGCAACATGATACTGTTGGAAAAGAAAGAAAAGGGATCTGTAGAAACAGAAGGTGTAACACAAGACAGTGATAGTACCACTCTATTCAGTACTATTTAGTCTTTGGCTGAAGTACTGTATCCAGTTTTGGGCACTGCATTTCAGAAAGGATGTAGATATAACAACTTGTAGTTTCTGTGGGTTGGAACACAAGTTAGGGAGGATGATTTGGAGGGTGAAATCAGAAGGCTCAATGTGCTTGGAGAATTTTGCAATAGCTTGGCACTCACAATACACCTCAAAATTGAAAGCAGCAGTACTGAGCAGGTAGAACTTTGAATAAATATCTAACTTGCTGCAGTCCAAACGGAGTCCTTTTAATATTGCACAGAGCACTGTGCATGAAAAACTATAGAAACCAAAGAGTGTCTACAGAGAAGGAGCAAAGAAGATAAAAAGGGCTGGAGAGGAGAAACATGAGAGCAGTTTTTAAATATTTGCCATAAAGATGAGGAAATGTTCTTTCTTGCCACACAGGGATATATGCAAGCGGATTCAATCTTCAGCACAACAAATTTAGATCAAGCCTCAGGAAAAATATCATAACAGTGAGAGCTCTAAGACAACTGAACAAATTGCCTTGGAAATGCCCTTCACTGGAGGTTTTCAATAAGCTTGGTATGTTCTGGAATAGCCTATCCTGCATCTATGCAGAGGATCAGACTAGGGGCACAGACAGAACTTCAGCTCCCTGGTCTCAGTCATGAGAGTTCTCATTAAGGCCACAAGTTAGACCGATCCTCCTGGGATTGGGCAGGGGATTGAGGTCCAATTTGGAGCCAATCCAGGGAGAAAGGCTGCATCTATGCAACCTTATCCCCTACCCCCACCCCACCTCTCCCAGCCCTAGGTATTATCTCAGGATGGGCAGGGGGAGAAGGCAGGGGTGGGAGGTCTGTTCTGGGGCTTCTCCAGCCTGCACTGGAGGGGGTGGGGGGTGGGAGTGAATTGGAGTCACCCCACCTTGGGGAGGGAGGAAGGGGGGGCAATCCACCTGTCCCACTCTCCAGTGCTGGCTGAAAACCCCCTAGAAAGAGTTCCCTCTGCTCCTTTCTCCCCACCCATTCTAAAAGCAATGCTGGGAGCAGGGTTGGGTTGTGTCATCCCAGCTCTGCTTCCAGTGTGCAGACACAAGTTAATGAAGGTGCTCTGCTTTGGAGAGCCTTCATCTGAACCCTCATGTAATAAGGGTCCAGACTGTCTCGGGATTGGGACCTTTTAAAGCATTCTGCAGCCGTGCACTTGTGTTAGGTCATGGTGTAGAGTGCTTCTGGGGCCAGATGGGGAGAAAATTGTGTCACTTCTCACCATGCCGAAGGTGACCCTTGAGGCACCTTCTAACTGTATGATTCTATAAATGAGAGGTAGCACACTTTCTGGTCTGTAGAATAAGCCTGGATAGAAAGTACAGGGACAAAGTAATCTTTTTTTTTAGTAATAAGCAGTATGATCTGGTACAACTTCATTATTACAAACCCTATTTATAGCAGTACCCTGCTTTTAACCATCCCAACAGGAACTGATATTTCATTATTATAATGCAGCAATTTGACCAACTCTATTATAGTGAACCCTCTTTTAGTAAGTTTTCTCCTAGTCCCATTGGGGTTTATTTTAACACCTAGATGTTTACCTACCTACCTTTCAAGTATCAATTCTATTTCTTTATACTTTGGTTATTTTTAAAAATTGTATAAAATTTCTTTGCCCTTCTTATGGCTAGTAGTCATGAGTAAAATACATGCTTGGAGTTGCAACACAAAAATAGCTGCCAGATGGCTAATTAAACTCCTTTTATAGTTCAATATTAAAAGTATATCTTGTTTTGTTCATTAAAACCTGAAATGTCAATATTTATAGTATTTACTACACAGTAGAAAGAGAAGAGTTCATGCATGGACAGTGATCATGCATTTTTTAAATTTATTACATATGGTATTTAATTTGTGACCTAGTCTCATCATCGTCTATGTTTATTGCATGTTTTATTTATGGAACATACTTTTCCGTCTTATTTGCACGTTTTAAAGTTATTCGATAAAAGGTTAGATTCAGCAGTGTTTGGCATCTGTTTACACAGAGAACTCATTCTTTACTGGTCTCAGCATACTTTTAACCTGTTGCGCTGCCTGCTATCTTTAGAAGATGGTCACATATTCTGGGCCCTAGAGGTTGATAAGAAAAATAGGGATTTCGAGAACTTAAAAGCCAGGGGATATAGGAGCAGTAGTGCCCAATGCTTTGGCCCCTGAACCAAATGAATGGCATATGATCTATTCACAGGCCCGATCAGGCCCTGTGCACAATGACTGGGCCTTGCACTGTCTCCACCTGGCTCAGTGTGCTGGGTTCAGGCCCCTGCACACTGGATTGGACCCTGAAGTCTGGACAGTCCCACCTGGCCTGGCACCCCTGCATTCCAGAATCTGGCTCCAGAGCCCTGTGCTGCCCCACATAGCCAGACATGCCAGGATTAGGCCCCAGAGCCCTGTGCTGTAGAGGTGTGCGAAGCTTTGGTCCGTGACTGGATTCAGAGAAGATTCGGCCTGATTTGGAGGCTGAATCACTGAATCCGAATCAAATCAGGAGAAGGAAAAATCACTGAATCAATTCAGGCGCTCAGAATCGATTCAGAAAAGATTCAGAGATTTGGAAGGCAGTCTTGCAGGGGAACAGAAACTGAGAAGAGGGAGGGGGAGCAGGGGGGGAAAGACTGATATCTCTAGCTGGCCAGAGACTGTGATCTTTCCCTCAGTCCCTTTCCAATCACAGTGCGCTGGGGGAAGGATGTAGAAACAGCATATAAGCCTCTGTCAGCAGGCTTTCCATGCCTTTTGTGAGCTGTTTCTGCTTGAGCAACAGCATCTGAAAGGTACTGGACTGGCTTGGCTTCCTACCTAGTCAGTCTCCTGCCACTTTCTGTTCTTGGAAAGGATTGGATATAGCTTACTAACTTGAATCCCTCTACTTATCCCTATCCAATCCATTTATTTCAATTTATGTTTATTCTTGATTTTTCCCCACCACTTCTAAAAAAAAAGCTGCGTTTTCCCTGGCAGTGTGATCACTGTGCACGGAAGCACATACATTACACACACTCACACACATACGTCATAGAAGAAGTCATATATTATTAAACAGAACACAACACAGAAGAAATCAGACAGTCATATAAGAAGAGGAGATTATATATAGTTATTATTAGTTATAGTTACATACAAACTAAAGACACCACAGAAGAAGTAGTCAGATAGAGATTCAGATTATTAAACACAACACAGAAGTCAGACATTCATGGAAGAAGAGGAAGAGATATTATTTTAGTTATACATACAACAGTAAACACAACACAGAAGAAAGCAGACACAATTATACATCAAAGAAGAAGAAGAGATATATTATTAGTTAGTTACACACACAGACTCATTTCCCAGCACAGGAAAGATTAATATGAAGTGTGCTGGAAAGGCAGGTGCCAGGTCTTCTGGCAGGGGAGGGAGAGAGGCTAGTGGGTAGGGGGAGAACTAGAGCTGCAAGTTTCCCCGTCTCCCCCCTCCAAACATAGATGCATCCTCTTTCCTGGCAGCCATGCATCTTCTGCTGCCAGTGGAAGCAAGGAGATGAGAGCTGTACCTGTTCCTCAACCTGCACCACCTCCCCTAACACCAGAAATAGGCACCAGCAGCAGAATGACAGTCTCCTCCACCCCAATTTCATCTCCCAGCATGATCCTCCCACTCCCAGAGGAGGAGCTGGATCTGGAACCAGGGGATCTGAGTGCCCTAGCTAAAGAAATTCTGGGGACCGAGTAGAAATCTGAGTTTGTGCTCCACACCCCTCAAAGTTCCCCTAGACCCAGGTCTCCTTGTCAGGAAGGCACCTCAGAGGTGTCACAACCCAGTGATTTTGGTGCCTCGGCACGGTGGAATTTTCCCGCCACACGAGAGCCTCTTGCAAAAGTCAAGGTTTTCTGTTGCAGCAGAAAACCCCCGGTGCAAGAGAGTTCCCGCCATTCGACTGCGAATTAGTGTCCCGCTATTGGCCAGTTCTAAATTATTCACACGTGGCGGCTAGTAATTGGCTTGCTAGCCGTTTAAAATCTCGTGCGACATCCACCCAAGTCGAAGAACTTTGAGCACGCTGCAGAGTGCCTCTAAAGAGATCTGACTTGCGGCTAGCTGATCGATAGACTGATCACCTATCGATCCTTCTTCCCGTCGCCGAGCGCAATCCCAGACGTACCCTTTTCCCGCCGGATCAATTTGCGGACGGATTAACTGGCTTGGGCCTCGCCAGCTGGAACGACTCTCATAGTTGTTCAGACGACCGGACCACCTGCATCACAACTACAAGCGGCGTAAGTAAACGTTTTTGCAACCATTAAACCTTGTCTGCCTCTCCATTCACCAGCCCGCCCTGACGAACGAGCAATTTCTAAATCACCTCGAGTCGGCTCTGGCCGTCCAAGACATTTGCCAGGAGAAAAATAATTAAATGTGGGCTTCATGTCTTTTAAACCAAATAAAGATACATATGCATAGCCTTGCATGTAGAATGCAGAAAGATACTGCAATTGCTTCTTTTTAAATTAGTTTGGAGGGTAAGTTTTGTTTTCTCTGATCTACATGTTTTCTAGTCTTACATACCAGTGTAATTAAATCCATCTTTAACGTCAGTTTAACAAAGGTTACTTATAAATAATGCTGTTTTTTCTTAATGTGAAGCCTTAAATGTAGGTCATATGAGACTTATCTGGAACTGCTACTTTGACCTTAATAACATCATGAATGGTAATGACAAGATGCACAAAAAACCACCTTCAAAAGTTGTCTTAAATAGAGCAACACAGTTCGAAGGTGTAAAATTTAACTGTTTGGTTTCTCTAGTTATTTATTCTGCTGATTTTTGTCTTCCCAAAGGCAAGTAAGTATGTATGCAAACTATCATTTTAACTTCGGACTTTTTCGCACTAAAGATATTAAGGAATCTTTTAATCATCTCTTTAGTGTTCACCTTATTTGTGTGTAAAGTTTCAGAAAGTGCAAAAAAACAAAATCCAAAATATTGTCTTTTTTTTTTCTCTGAAGTTTTTTATGAAAAACTAACCAAATGGAAATGTGGATATCTGTAATGGTCTCAGCCCCTATTTTATCTTCAGAGCCTGCAAGACCCCTGTTACTCATCTTCACCAGGTTCCTTAGGGTGACTTTTTTTGTATTTCAAAAATGTCATAACAAAAATGCACTCAGCTGAGAATTTATGATTTGTCTTCAGGACATTTTCTGTTGTATTAACCCCTTTTTCTAGACTGTACACTCCTCCAGCCCTTTATAGTCTGCTAAGATTCAAGTGTCGGGCTTGTTTGCCATCATGAGGTGACAATAATTATCTTGAAACATAACCATAAGGTTTTAACACCTTGAGCCTAGGGCAGCTTAATGGAAGAGACTTGAATTCCCTATCTGAAAGAGGTGCACTGATACTTTGGTCTGATATCAGATTGGCACCAATATAAAGAAAATTTTCTGTATCGGAAATCATCGCAATGGGGCCAATAATTTGTCAGATAAATGCCCGTGCGTGCGCGTAGCCACAATGCAGCACGTATGCAGCAAGGAGCAGAGCCGGCAGCATGGAGAGCTGCATGCAGCTGATAAGTCTGGTGTGGAGGAAGGGGAAGGGTGTGTGGGGAGGCAGATCAAAGCCTCTGAGATGAGGGAGAGTGTAGGGTTGGGGCAGGGGCTGCCCAGCTGGGGCAAGGGCCGGGACAGGCATGGGATGTGGGGAGGGAAGGGAAGAGAGGAGAGGGATGGCTCCTGCTGCTGCGCATGGCTCGTCTGGTGCTTGTCTGGCAGCTTCCGCCAGTGCTCCCACCACTCGTCTGTGGGGCATGTGCCCCCGATCTGCGTGAGGCAGGGTGTGCTGGGGCTGGGCTTTTTCCAGCTGGGTAGATCTGGGAGCCCCCCCCCACCCCCCCCCAATACCCTTCTGGACAAGCCGGGGGAGCTGTCAGACAAGCTGCACGCAGTGGCGGGAGCTGCCATCCCCTTCCCGCTCCCCCGCAATGAGCAGCGCCTCCATCCCGCGCCCTCCCTGGCCCCAGCCCACAGCTGCAGTTTGTCCCATGCCACTCAGATCCAGGGGGCACACCCTTGCCCCCCTGCTCCCCGGAGAAGCTGCTTGCGGCTCTGTCCCGGATCCCTCCCCGCCCTGCCTGCCCCAGCCCCATTCTGTCCCTCGTGGCAGGGGCCTTGATCTGCCCTCCTCCACACCCTCCTTCCCGCCCCTTCCACCACACCAGACTTACCAGCTGGACGGAGCTCTTCAAGCTGCACGGCTGCGTAGTGGAAATTGGATCAGTATCAGCTGATATGCCTCCTTAAAAATTGGCTATCAGTATCAGCCAAAAAAATCTATGTCGGTGCACCCCTACTATCTGAGGTCTTTGGGAATGCTGATCAGTGAAGGGAAAGTCTACTACATTTATGAAGAGAGCAGGAATAGCAATATAGTCGATGCTGATCCCAAATACCCTGATAGCAGCAATGATATGATAAGTAATCTCCCTCACCTATGGGTGGCCAAGAGAACTCGACTTTGCTTTTCAGATCTACATTTTACCATGTTCATCTGCACTTTTCCCTTTTGTCTTTTAGGTTGTATTAATGAAGTGTTCATATTTTAAATTACTTTTTGTAATGCACACACAGACCCTGAATCAGTTTATGTAGGGTGAGCAAGAAAACACACTAGCTGTGGCTGAAACTTTTCAGGGTGGATTATAAAGGGATTTGTTTTTTACTAGTGGGCTTGTTTTCCTGTAGTGGAAAACAAGTTAAAATCAGATCTTGATGCTTTTAGAGTTGATCATAAAACAAAAGTCTTTGTGCAAATACAAAAGTAGCTGCAGAAAGGCCAAACCAGCCTATTTTTTTAATGATACAAACTCAGAAGGAGAGCTGAGTATAATGTATTGGTATTAATTATGTTTCTTGCCCAATGTATGTTAGAGGTGAGAGCATGAGGAATACCCAGATAGATGTCAGTCATACTTAAGCTGATGTATTTAGTTTCATGGCAGTCATAATAGGTTCTTGCATTGTTTTGAAATTAGATGAAAATGAAGCATGGGAATTACCCGGTATTAATGTATTTCCTCATCTTGCCCCTCTGGTAGGTATGTTAAAGAAAAGAATGTAGGCAAATATTCATATAGACTTGTAATGTACAACCAATCAGACATCTGCTTCAGTTCAAACCATTTTAGAAGTAGTGACTCACAGATATAATATGTTATGTTGATATCAATCAACAATTGCACGTTGATATAATTTTTTTTTTCTGGTATGAACAGTTAATGTAACACCTCTAGTTTAGGGGCCTTTATGGTAAACATAGATGGAAGTCTTTTTTTTCTTATTGGCAAATGTTTCTCAGCAGGCAAAGCATACTCGCTTCTTGCTGTCACCTTAGCTTTGCTGTCAGAGTCTGTGTCCACATGATCAAAGGTGTGTATTTGCAACATCACAAATACTAGCAGCACATATGTGCTGTAGTGCACACCCCTGCACATGTGCTTTGCAGTGGGACACATTGTCCCACTGATCCATGTGCTGCAGGTGGGGCTGGCTGAGAAGCAGCATGTGGAGACGGGGAAGCAGGCAACTGAGGGCTACCCATCTCTGCTCACTGCAGAGTCCTGCACTGAGGCACCGTGCACCCCAGCCAGCCGGGCTGGCTGCTCCCTTGTCTCAAGGCACACTGTGGCTCAACCAGCTGCACCACAACTGGCTGGGACTCAGTGTGCATCAGTGTGGGGGCTCCACGTGCCTCAGGGCGGGGGGCCCCATGCTGAGGCACACTGAGACAAGCAGCCAGCCCAAGGTTGTCTGCTCCCCATCTTGAGGCACCCTGGACCCCGACCAGCCACTGTGCGGTGCATGGTGCCCCAGCGTGGAGTGGAGTGCCCCAGGCAGGGTGCCCCAGCATGGAGTGTGCAGACTGAAGTGTATGCAGAGACAGGGGAGCAGGCAGCCCAGAGCTGCCTGCTCCCTCGCTTCCATGCCAGTTTGGTGTGCTTTGCTTTGCTTTGCTTTTTTTTTTTTTTGCTGCTGGGAAATCCTGGTAGCAAATGCATTCAGTTTGTGGTGCCACAAACTGTGCAGGCCTGCACATCTGGATCTGGCCAAAGAGTTCAAATACTCCACACATTTTTAGGAAGTCTAAGTAAATGAAATTTAAGTCTGAATTTTTTCTAGACGTTTTAAGAAATAATTTATATGTAAAGTTGCAACCAATGCATCTTTAAAAAATGTGATGACAAGACCTGAAGCAAGTTCTTGTTTGAATAGGAAAAGGGACGAAAGAATTATTTAATACTTTCTTTAGCAGTTGTTCACCAACTTTTTCGTTCTGTTAGTCCACTTAGTAACAGAGATCTCATGGCCCACTGCACTCTCCACTATCTTAATCCCTCTCTGTTTGCTTCAACATTTAATTCTTTGGACCATCAAGGAGGGCTCTTCAGACCATTTGATGTTGTATGAACCATCAGTTGGTGTGGAAAATACTACCTTGTTTTAGTTTATTGCATAAAATAGAAAAAACTACAGTGTGTTCTAATACTAAAAATAGAAGATCTTAATAGCAGTAGTATATTATTGACTGGTACAGTTCACAAATATGCTCTGTTTTGGTTAGGGCTTTCTTCTGAACTGAAGGGAAAATGTGGGACGTGTGATATCACACTGTTGTAGCTTTGCCTTCAGTTTTCTCTGAGTCCAAAACCATCATTTCAGGTTTTTAAATTATTGTGTTTAAAATAACTCTTAATGCAAAATAATAAACTGCTTACATGCTGCTGTTGAAGGCAGGTTACTGTCATTTTCCGAGTGTTAGTTAGTGGTTATATAGTCTCATTTTCTATTTTATTCGTAGAAATCATATAGAATAATTATATTTTAAACATGCATCTTTCCTCTAAAACCATTCAAGGAATTCTAAAATACCTATCAGCTCACTGTAATTTTTTTTTGGTGGGCGGGTTGGAAATATGGGGATATCAAGGATGCTGTTTGGGTTTTTACAACTTTAGAACTGTTCTTAAGTGAATTTTTAGTCTTATTTAGTATAAAAGCACTCAGTAGATATAACATTTCTTTGTGCGTTCAGCTTTTGTCCAACCACCTGTGTTAGAAATAAACAGATTTGTTGATTGGTTGATCTGCCAATTTCTAAAAAAGTCATTTTATTGATGAAATTGATTTGTCAGTTTGTTCCATTCTAATTCTGTGATAGCTCAGCAGCTTTCAGTATGTTGAATAGTTAAAACCTGCTTTTGAGGTCAGTGTCAGCCACTCTGACCTCTGTTGAACTGTCACCTGAGTCAGAATTGCTGGGATTAATCCTTTGATATTGTGATGGTTTCGACTATTAATTGACTTTTTCATTACTGAAGATGTTAGGCCTTTTGTTTCCCTTCTTAGTATGTAACCAGGCAAACTCTTGAGCAGAAGGCTCGCTCGCTTGCTTGTGCGCACGCTCTCTCTCCCTCCCTCTCTCCCTCTCTCTCTCTTTCTCTCTCTCTCCGCAAGCTGTGGCAGTATTTGTTTTATTTTTGTGAAGTGTGTCTAGTAATTAAAAAGAAAATAATTTTTTGGCTAACTGCTATTATGGATCATTTTACTTAAACTATGCTGATGTTAAGGACAGTTTTTGTTTGCCACACACTAATTTTCAGAACATGTTAACAAGTAAAACAGTGCATGTACAGAACTGTGTGCCTGATTAGAGGTTTACAGTTCTGTTCTAAATACTTTCAATAAAAGTAAATATAGAGTGTGTAATATATAATTCTTGCTTGTAAATATGAACATTATCTTTAACTGTGTAATTCAAGAGCTTTTGACTTTTATTTTTATGATATGCTCATGGCCTCTATGCATACTATTAAAAGCATAGTGTTAAAAGCTTTTTTTCTCCCAGTATCAGCCTCGGCCTCAGGCA
The DNA here is from genome assembly GCF_000455745.1 of Alligator sinensis. Lineage (NCBI taxonomy): Eukaryota > Metazoa > Chordata > Crocodylia > Alligatoridae > Alligator > Alligator sinensis. The sequence goes on along the minus strand of NW_005842404.1, from coordinate 911,112 downwards.
GCTTGTTCCAGTGTAGGCTGTGTCACCAAAGGGTAAAATAATTGCTACTGTAGCTGAGTCTTGTGTT
>NW_005842404.1:886158-911014 GCF_000455745.1 Alligator sinensis | reverse complement strand
TTTCCCTAAATCAGTATGATTTTCCTCAGTTGTGTTTCAGTGAATGAATTTGATTCCTCCATTTTAATCAAAGTATATTATATAGATATGTAATAGTCAGTTCTTAGTGTAACAGGCTAAATTAGTTTAATTACACGTGGCAGTTTTCTTTGCTTGTGATGTAATGTGAAATAAGGTCCTCCCACTCCCAAAAAAAGCCCAAGCCAATTAATAAAGCTTTTAAGCTCTTTGTCACAGGCCACCGTGGAGGTCTGCAGAGAAGAACTTTAATCCAATAAACATTTCATTTAGATCATGAAAAGAAAGCATGAGGAGAAGCTCCTACAAGAGAGGGTGTTACCAGCAATACTAACCATGAAGAGATGTAAGGAATTTGCCAAATTAACCAAGAGGCCTTCATATTTAACACATAAACGTGTCAAAACTCATAATAGAATAATTTAATTTGGGTTGAACCTTATATTGTGAAAATTCTAAAAAGCCACAACTGTTTTCTTCAAAGACTTTACTGTTGAGCTGGATGGACAGGGCAAGGGGAGGTTGTGAGAAACCCAGATAGCAAATAACACTGGCCGAAGTTGGTGGAAAAAAAAGGAATAGATAATTAGGTGTAATTAGCGTGTATGAATTGTTGTCTCCCTGCCCTTGGCTTGAATAAATTTAGAAGAAAAAACCCTAGTGGTGAAAATGCTTTGATGTAAGAAGAGTCATTGTGGTTTGGCAGCATAAAGGCAGTGTTTTATACTTCTTACATAATGGTTGTGATACAGAAAGAGTGAATGGACTCTGCACCCCCCAGCCTGCTTTACAGCAAGGACTTTTGGATTCTCTTGAAACAAAATGCATCAGAAGTTTTCAGTTGTTGGTAATGAGGTAGTGGACCTCATCAGAGCTAAGCGTAAGCCATCTTTAGCTTTTGTTTAGCTCTTAATCACATTTTTTTTTTTATTCTGGGAAATCTAGTTTCTTAAATCAACACTTTTTTTTTTTTTTACCCCTGCTGGCAGCTCTTGCAGGAGCAAAGGCTAATACTGGGAAAAGCCATACATATCGAATTTTAAAGAAGAAAAACAAGAAACAGCAGGTCAGCCTCATCCGGAGTGAAACTTCATTAAAGTAATTACACCACGGATGAATTTGACCCATTGTTAAGTATTACACTTTAGATCCATTGTGAAATGCTTCCAGTTGTGTTCTGTTTAGCAGTAAATATTGCTTATTTGAAAACCATTAAAGCCACTAACAGTTAAAATACTAGGCTTATGAGTTGTATGCATCTTTAAATGTTTTTTTTATTTTCAAAGCAATGTCAAAAATGTATCTTTGATGCAGATCTCCTTCAATGAGTGAGGTAAAGTGAGAGATCTTAGACTGAGAGTAGCTCCTACTACAACCAGCATATTCATTAGCTTTCTTCCCCCCACCTTTACCATACTTCCCCAAAAATGAAAAAACAAAAATCTTTTAATTTTGATTAACTATCCAAAATATTGTGCCTTGTATTTAACTTTAGTATGCATTCAACTGTTTATTCAACTTTAGAATATTTTTGTTACAGTCAATACCCACTGTTTAAACTAGAACTATGTAGTTTACATCCTACTTTTAGGTATACCTTATTCATAGGTGAAATGTAAAATAAATTGTATCACAGTTTTAAAATGAATCCTATGGCTTTATGCAGAAGCTAGAAAAGTGTGATTTTTGATTTTTTTTTTTTTTAATTGTTGAAATTTTAGGACAACACCTCCAGGTGATAGAAATCTGTAATTTGCATTAACTGGATTCTGCTTCTGAATGATTCCTCTGTTAAACCCAGGTTAAGGCTAAAAGTGCTTCTCTAGCAAGTCTAAGATGGAGACATTAAAATCTACTGTTTATTTGCTTAGATGTTCCAACCATTATTAAAGCATTATTTAAAAATACACATACATAACTTGCATAACTTCCAGGAACAGTAGGTGCATTTTGGTTTAATATAAAGTGCAAAATGTAACGAGATGACATGTTGAAAATCATCCACAAAGTTTATTTTCTCTAATGTGTTTTTAAAATTGTGACACGCATAGGACTTCTAAATCTCCTGCAGTAATCTGCAGTGTTTTATTATTTCATAGTTATTGGAAAAAAGGGGGGAAAAGCCTCTAGAGAAAGTAACATTTCAGTTAACTTTTTTGAAGCATTATGAGTTGTACAGAACAAGTAGCCTTTTGTACATGAAGTTGATTTGAGCTATGAAAGGCAACACCTGAATATTTCACAGGACTAAATAATTATGCCTGATTGTTTTTTTCAGGTATAGGTCACAGGAAATTCACTTAGGGTAGAGTATGTACAAAGCTAAGAAATATGCAGATTTTCTGTTGTAGGATTGTGTAAAAATTATTTACAGCTAATACTTGCATAAAGGTTAGAAAGGTTGATGAAGTGATATTTAGTTTTGCTTTACTATTCACTGCATGTCAGAATGTAATTATGACTGATTCATGAAACTGTCTTAGAAACGAACCATCTTTATTAAAATGCTGATCAAGATAAGAGTTGACAGTAATAAAGAATAGAACGTTTTAGTCTTGTTGCTTTTGAATGATTGCTAATTACCCCAGAGGTCATGTATAGTGCTTGTGAGGATTCATTGACATTTTCTTTCAAGTCTACTGTTTCAACAACATCTGAACATGAAGACAAAAACCGAGTGCATATTGAACAATACTTTGACCAATTTTTTCTTTTGCCACAAAATACCTGATCATTTCTCTTTCTTGTTTTTGCTGTAGCAAATTTAGATTCTTGTGAGTCTACATACTATAGTGTTAGGTGAGATGCACATTTAATATTTTTGCCCATTTTTAAACCTAAACAAAGCATGCAGCCCTCTCCCTTCTTAGGGTCCTACATCCCATGCTTGCTGTGCACCTCAGTCTGGCTCTATTTCTTCAGAAGGTGGACCAAGTAGAGAGAGAGCCATGAGCAACCAGCATACTACTTATGTATATCCCAACAAGATAAAAGGTGGAGTTAACTTATGTTCTGTACTGTCTTCAGCAGTTGGACGTTGGCCTTTTTAACTATAAATCCTGAATACAGACTATGGTTGTCATAAACTGAAGATTTTAAGGCTGCCCATTGTAAATAGACTAGTATTAAAAAATCCAAATCATGAGTTTGGTGGCCCAGAAAAACAAGTTGTTCATTAAATATATGCCTACTTAATTCTTGTTTTATTGTAGTTGTGAATAGTTTCCATTTTAATGATATTCAAACTGAAAAGCATCTATTAGCCTTCTCTTGATATTCCTCAGACAGAAATTTAAAACCTAAGAGTAAGGGCACTGCTTTTAATCTAAACTAGATTTGGGTAAAGACTGAATACACCAGCTAAATTTCAGACTTTGCCCAAGAATTTTAACTGTATTTATTCTAGTGCTGGTGGTAGACTTTTAGGGCATTTTCACATGTGCTCTGGATTGGGGGGGCCTTTAATTAAAGTGGCTTGTTGAAAGAGCTTTAGTTAAAGCACCCCTGCAGCCATTTTGAAGCATGGGTTACCAATACATGAGACACGGAAGCTCGTTGGAGTGTGCTAAATAGTATGCTCCAGCAGACTTGACTAATTGAGTCTGCTCTGACGTGCTGTAATTACCTGTACGTGTACAGGCACACTAATGGTTTTATTGATTCCACGATGAGAGAATGGGTTTTTTTCTTTTCCTTCAGACTGGGAAAGGAAAATGGAACTTCTGGTTATTTCATAATTTAATGGAAGGAGAGCGTATCAGTAATCATAGACAAGGGAGTCTGAATCAATAGTGTCATTTATTGCTGTATGCTTGTTTGGATGTCACCTTGTGTGAAGGAGTTAGATATTGAGAGTAGGATTGAAAAGGGAAAATGAAATCTAAATCGGTAGCCGTTGATATTTTATTCAGAAAGTTCAGTCAGAGTTGCACTTCTCAGGCTTAGCCTTGCTTTGATTATGAATAGTGGGTGTTCATGCATGTTTCTAAAACTTACTACTGGTGCATGTGTAAGTGCAATTGCTTGTGCTGGGGGGAGAATAAGCTATTTTATCATTCTTCTTTTAGATATAAATTTGAGGCATCAAATATATTCACCAACAAGTTTCTGCAATGTCGATTTTGAAGAAACAAGTTGATTGTATGTAACTTGTTCTTAAATAGTGCTGTAAAAAAGTACACTATCTATAAAACCTTATCATAGAGGAACAGTAGCCTATGGGCAAAAATAAAATGAAACCACAAGCTGGCTTAATATCAATTGATTGAAAATTTAGACTGAATCTCTAGCTATTTTTCAAGAGTGAAGTTTTCAAGAGTAAACTTGGTATAAAATACTTTTCTAATTTCCATTTTCTATGATTCTTCATTATTAAGGTAGTGTCACAATTTAGGCCATATTGCAGTCATTCAGAATGTGATTATTAAACCTTAGGCCTTCATAATGTAAGCATATACCCATGTGTTTAATTTTACGTGAGTAATAACAGTGAAGCTCGAAGTTGAGCATGTGCATAACTAGAAATACTTAAGCTCAGCATAAGATCAGGGACATAGTTTGCTCTTCTGCATGTATGCTCCAACTCTGGATTTCTATTCTGACCTTTATTAAATGGTTTTAAGTACCTCAGGAAGTTGATTGGATTGCTGTGGTAATTGGGGATAAGGTTTTCCCAGCACTAAAAGATACTGTATTCATATTTGATGCGTTTTAGTGTTCAAACAGCTTAGTACTGCATAATATAAGAACGCTAGCTTTCAAAAATTCATAAAGAACATACAGTGCAGCATATACATTTTTGTATTAAAATGTGTGATTCAGATGTCCATCAATCATTTTTAGTTCATTTAAAATATAATAGTGATTACACATTTGAAAACCAAAGTAAGAACAGCTGTTCTAACATTGATGTTTTTTAACATCACCTGTCTGCTAAATATTTGCTTATGTTCTACATAAGCAAGTCTCCAATTTAATAATTTCTGACTTGCATATGCATTATTATAGAGTTAATGTTTTAAAATTTAGTTTTAAGAATTTATGTTGTGTCCTGGGGAAATATACAAGTCCACACAGCTTATCTTTGTGAACAACATTCCTTGATGAGAGATGCAACCTACATCACTTTTTAAGAATGTTCAGAGTTAAAACTTATTCGTTTTAAAATATTGTGGGTATATGTTAAAATGAGTTTAGAAGTTCTCTCTCAGAATCTATAATTCCTTATTTCTCTTTTTTTTTATGAACGGAGATTAGAAACCCTTTGTAACAGTGGCTTTCAACCTGTGGTCCACAGACATCCAGGGGTCCTCAGACTATGCCTGAGGGGTCCACAAAAGATGACTATGATCAATCAAAAGTATGTGAATACACACACTTAAAATTCAAAGGGGTCTGCACCTTTATTCAAAAATGTTTAGGTGTCTGCGAATGAAAAATAGTTGAAAACCACTACCTCTGCTTTGTAGAAATATTAATGAACTTATTTCTTCAGGTTTCTCTTGTTCTTGGAAAATGTTTTTCCATCTTATGCATTTTTGATACACACATAAAAGACTAATATATTATAAAATGTTAACACTTTATTAAGTGGAATTTTGTAGCTTGAGAGACTATTTTCTCAGACAGATTTTAAAGTGATGGTACAGGGGGATCTGATGTGGAATCCCAACAATAATACTTCCTGTCATGCTGCACATGTATGGCAGGAGGCGCGACTATGGGTTCCTGGATCAGAGCCCATTGCACATTAATGCTGGTTCAGGGGGAGCCCGATTCTATGACACTATGAGAAAGGGACAGCAATTACAAAATCTGCTGTATATTAAGCTTGGGCGAGTTGATCTGAAACTTTTTTTGAACGTATATATTCTGTGATATATTCTTTGTATTTTGATAATAGGGTAGCTGATATGAAATCCACATGTAAATAATCCAGGAGTGGGGAAAATGTGGCCCATGGGCTGGATCTGGCCTGCCAGGCAATTTCATTCAGCTTGCAGGAACCCACCAATTAATTGTACCTCACCCAGGCTGTGCTCCTTGCTCCCACCCTCGTGTGCGGAAGGGTCCAACCCAGCCAGCATGCACAGCTTCAGGGCTAAGCTGCTGCTGCCGCTACTGCAGCCACCGATAGCATGGGGCTGGGGCTGGTGGGAGCACAGAGCTCGGAGCCCGCTCCCAGGCGGGCAGCAGGTGACCAGTGCTTGGGTGGGCAGGGTGTGGCTGTGAGTGTGTAGGGTGTAAGCCCCCCCCCCCACCCCCCACCCTGCGCGGCTGGTTGCAGGGGGAAGATGCTGCTCTAGCACCTGGAGATTTCGTTGCTGGGGGTGGGGTATAGGGGGCAGTGGGCAGTGACCGCTGTGGAACAAAGGAAACTAGGCGCTGAGCTCAGCGGTGCTATGCACAGGGGTCAGGCAGCAGGCTGACAGCCCAGCATCACAGCAACTTCCCCTATGCCTGTTGTGTGCTGGGCTGGGGGAGGAAATGGGTGTGTTTGTGTGTGCATGTCTTCTGTTTCCTACAGAACATCACAAAGATGTACCCCTGAGCATTCACAAGAAGGGATGTTGGTCAACCAGAAGGGAGGAGGTACAGTGCTGAAAGAGTAACAGCTCATGGATGTTGAGGTCCCTTCTTTCTATTGGCTGGGTGGGAGAAAACCAAGAGAAATCAATGATACAGGGACAATATATTTAATGTTGGCTCAAATAACATAATTTTAGTTTGACTCAAAATGAGATTTTTTTTCTTTAGGTGTAGCCACCAAAATGAAAGAGTTCTTATTCACTCAGCCTTCTTTTAAAGTCAACAGTAGAAATGTTCTAACTGTTTAGCTTGCTCCCAATATTCAGTACAGAGGAAGAACCAGCTCCCAAAGAAAATTAAGACCTGGGATTTTGCTGGTGGACCTTGTGCCTGTAAGAGAAGGAAGGGTCTGAAGTTCATCTGAACTTTTTACTTTTCAAAAAAACTTTGCTCCTCTACTTAACAAGCTGTTGTACAGTATATGAGGCACCCTCTACAGGTTACAGGGATTGTGCAGTTAACTTGTTAATTGTGGAATTACCTTGAGACCAGCTACATGTGCAAAGTACCCATCATTCCATAAAAGGCTCCAACCAGCTATAAAATATGTACTAACATTATAGCTGTCTGCTATTGAGCTTTAATTTGCAGCTGGGAGCCCCATCAGCTGTCAGGGCTCCAAGCTACAGGGGTGCACCATGCCCAGCCTGGATGGGCATCCCACAGCTGAGGGGACTCTCAGTCTCAGCAGCTGCCAACTCTGGGTCCCAGCAGCAAATGGACACAGAGTCCTGCAGCTGCAGTTGCTGGTTGCCAGGACCCAGATGGTGGGTGAAACTGCTGGGGCTGGAGGATTGCGGCAGCTGCAGTCTCCCAGTCCTGGGGGTATGTGGGATGCCCAAGGAATAATTTGTGTTGCATGGTAGGGGGCACAATTGTACGGATTGTGCGTTAGATTCTATCGTACCTTTACCTGCACATGTAGAGGGGCCCTTGATATCACAAATTTTAAAAACATAAAACACAATTGCAGTAACCAATAGTGCTTAGAGGATGTTCTATTCAGACAGCTGTTGTATATTTAATAACTCTTGACAGTAGCTTTAGAGCTATTGAAAGTGTGATTTGAATCCACCCCTTATATGGTTGAAGTGTCATGGCCTCGTCTTTAGCACAGTTTGTGTCAAGTTGTGCCTTTAAGGCTTCACCTTTTTTCCTTTTGGAGTCAGAAGCTAGTCTCCCACTTCTATGTTAATGAGTGCATGATAACTCTCTATTTTTAACTTACTAATTACATTTTCAGGTTGTAATTGTATTTGCCCTTTGTATACATAAATACATAAACCAGTTCAAAATAAATTGCATGGCTGATTAATTTTATGCATTTGAATTGAATAGGGTAAGAAGTCAGCTCTGAAATATCCCCATGGTACAGAAAATTTGTTGAAAACCATTAGTAGTTGCACAAGGACAGATTAGGCTAACTGCAGCCTTGACCCCACATGTATTTATTTAGGAATAAAAGTAGGAGAAGTCTATCACAAGCAAATGAACTCTGAAGTTTAAAACTCCATTTAAAAAATGTAAACCAGTGGTTTGGATTGTGGCTTTGTCAATTAAGTACTAACAATCTGAGGACTCCAGTTAAAGTTCTTTTGCTGCTGATTAGGATTTCTTGGTGGTGATTAGTGAATGTGAGAATGCAATCACATCTGTAGGGTTTAATCAGTCCAATGATGGGGAAGTTAGTTACCCAAAGAGAGAGAAATTAAAACTTGTATAATTCCTATTAGTCTTTTTAATGCTAACAAAAGTTGAAGGATAAAAGGTAGGGAAGTCTGTGACCAAGTTTTTAAGAACATATGTGGAAATTTTAATAAGTTTTATTCCAGTCCTAAATGCATGAATTTAAAGTCTTACTGGAAACCAAAGTATAGAGATTTATTGCCAGTCCACCCACTCCATGATTTCATTTTTGTACTTTTGAACAATGTGCGTGGTCTTTTTTTCTTTTTGAAACCACGTAGGTATAGCCCTTCAGTAATTTTCTCCTTCTTTAAATTTAAAAAAATGTAAAAGCCCTAACTTCTGAATTGATAACATTTTAGTGTAGTTTTATTTCTAGTATGTACAGCATTTCCTTGTCAGAGTTCTTTGCAAATGCTAACTTTGTCTTCACAACACTCCTGTGAGATTGGGAAAGAAACTGTTATCCAGTTTGAAAATATGAAAACAAAACATGATGATAGGATCATAGGAGAGTAATGCTGGAAAAGACCTCCGTGAGGTCATGTAATCCAGCTCCCTGCTCAAGGCAGGATCATCCCTGATTAAATCACCTCGGTCAAGTATCTGTTTAACCTGCTCTTGAACATACCCAAGGATGGAGATTGTGCTAGTGGGGGTGGAAAGCACTGGTGTAATGGTACAAACAGCCTTCCTGCTGCCATCCATTATTAAATGTCCTGTTTGTTCGCTGCTGTTTTGCACAGATGCTAAGTTTTGTGTAAATAACACTGCTCACAACAGAACTCGCATGTACTGCTTTGCTACATCAGTTTCTATACTATTGTCCAGAGCCTTTATTTGTATTGCATGTTTTTTCCATGGTTGGCACCAAAGGCCCCTGTCCTTAACCTAGGCTTTATTGTGCTAGCTGCTGCTTATGCACATAAGTAAAAGATGATTCCTTCCCAAAGTAGCTCACAGTCAGATTTTAACAGGAATTTTGTGTTTCAGGGGAATCTTTCCTAGGACCAGACAGAAAGATAAGGACATCCTTTTCATAGCTTCCCTCTCTTAGTTGGAACCCTGTGGCTTATTGCCAACCATTGATATATGATGAGGAGTAGAGCGTTAGACTGGCAAGCCATGGCACAAGGAGACCGGTATTGACATCTAATTCACTAAGTATTGATATACAGTAATTAATAATCTTCTGCTAAAGATATAAAAAAATATGAAATGAGACTGTGAATGAAAATTCTGATTTGTAGTGAAAGAAGATGGAACCCAAAACATGGGAGATTCAAACAGGACAACAAAGATAACTATTGTTGCTTTGACAGAAAATCAAGTGTGAGCTTTAGCCATTCTGGTGAGAGAAAAATATATTGACTTCTAAAAAGAGGTAGACATGTCTCTGCCACCAGCTGGCCCCTACAGCTGTGCCTGTATCACATGCCTGGTATAATGCAATGCTGCAGAAGCACGCTGTATATCAAACTGTCATTCAGGTCCCTGAAGTATGATCTAATGGTGGTGGAATCCAGCACATGAACAGAGCAAAGAAGATGGGGTCCCACAAGATACATGCTTTAGGTTCCTAAAACCTACTCCCTGGATATCAGTCTCATTAAATCTTACCATAGTTTGATATTTCAGTTGGTTTGTATGTTTTTGTCTAAGGACAGACTGTGAACCTTGTATCAATCATCCTGTAATTACCACCATAAACCATGAGCAAATGGACAAAAACAGGCAAAAAAACCCCCGTATGAACCTGCCACAAAGGTGTTTCAGATTGTTATTTACATCCACAGTTTTAAACTTCATATGTTTCCTTGCTTGTGGATCAGCTCAGCTCGCAGTATTTATAAAAAGGTAAATTCGCCAACAGAAAAGCAGTGGTTTATAATAGTCACAGGCTAATGTGTACTTCTGCCAGCTTTGTTGTTCTACGGAGTCAGACCCTGCTCCTTTCCAGCACTCTGAGGGGTATGTCTACAGAACAGTTACTTTGCAGAAACAGAATCATTGGTAGTCAGACCAGTGAGACAACACCACTAAATTACCACAGTGTGGAGTGATCATGTTAACCACAGTGTTTCAGGTGCACTTCTGCTTCTTGGCCCTACTTCAGTTTTGTTGCAGCAAGGCAGCTTCTAGCCCAGTTCCCTGGAGCAGTGGGAGATTTTGCAAAGCTGTCTAGAAGCTGGAAGAGATTGCAGGAAATGAGAGGCCAGACTCCCAGAATCCCCAGCAGAATTCCCATGTGTTTTCAGATACCCGTGCTGTTTACAAAAGAAAAAAAAGGGTGCCAATCAGAGTGTTATCAAGAATCCAGAGCATATCTACATGACCTTCTAGCACTGATACCTTTTGCCAGTATGTTTGTCTTGACTTTGAAGGAAATACTACAATGGTTTATCTACTTCTTGGATTATCTAAAATAATGAGGTGATTAGTAATGACTCATGGGAGTTGGGACTCTACTACCTTGTCTTGCCTAGCAGGTGGTATGGATAAAAGTGGAGGGAAATTTAAACATCCTTCATGTTCTTGTTCATGAAGCAGCCTGATAATATGCAGCATATTTTTCCAATTACTATATGTCATTCCATTTTTTATTCTTGTGACCTACAGGTCTATGTTGGCTCAGCCCAACACTGATTTTATAGCAGGGCTTTTCTCTTCCTGGGCATGTTTAAGTATTGTGTTTTCTAGAATTTTGTACTTTCAATGTTGATATTCTCACCATCTTTTTACTTTCTAAATTTTACATTGAAAAATGCAATGGATAAATGTACATCTGCAGAATCTTCAACACTGACCAAGGAAAAATTATAATATGATATATAGTCTCTTATCATGGTCCCCTATATGAACTTTTTTATTAATAAAGTCCCAAGGAAGTAGCACACACAGCAGAAAGAGGTATTGTTAATAGTGAAAGTAGTTCTTCTAAAAAAAATTAATATATTTTTTTTCTTCAATCTGATAATTTATAAATTAGACTTTATACTTGTGAATTATAGTTACGAGAATAATATAATTCTGACCAAACAAAGCTAATTGAACAGTTCTAGAGAAGCTTTGAAAAAAATCTGAAATACGAAGTATGGAACCCTGTTGAAACTGTTAATAATCTATTAATGTGCAGGATGGTGGAGATCTGGAAAAATCCATGAAGTTAGGTAGCATGTGGATTCTTGGAATCCTTGATTGTCTTAATGGTAGTGATTTACAGATAGATCGATCTACTTTATTGCTTTAATTATTTTATTGATTCACGATTATTTATCGGACCTTAAAAGGTTCCCTATCTTTCTCTGAAGGCCTCTCTTCATGTTCATAGCATTGTGGTTTCTGATTATTCAGCATCTAAAAGGATCTTGAGCACTTGTCACTGCTGCTGCTGCCACCACCACACACATGGTTTAGAACGAAAGATGATATCCTGACCTTGTTTTGGTTACTTGGAGTTTCACTGTCAACTTCAGTGGGATCGGGATTTACTCTAGTACTGTTGATTCTATGCTTTTTGCTAGATTCGTTGTGACAATAGGTTTGGTGACTAATCAGGGGGATGTTATGGTTGAAATGTGGAAACTTAAAGATGGTAAATGTTTATTTAAGAATAAAATTGTACGTTCCTTTTTAAGGTAAGACAGATGTAAAGAAATAAAACAGCGAATAAAGAGGATGTCTTTATCTTTGTTCTGTGGTTTGGTTTTGTTTTTAGCAAAACTCAGATTAGTTGATCATTTTAAAGGATTATATTTCTGCTTTGATCAAAGAATTAGCATCTTGCTTGCACAAAAAAGATTAAGATTCTTTTGCTGACAGAGTAGTAGTACAGTAGTAGTTTTAGGAGACTTTTTGTATTGCTGGAGCATGATAGACTATGTTCTATCTACAAACTTTCACTGTTTTCATTTTCTGTTTTATACATTCTGTCAGAACATTTTTTGCCCCATCAGACACTTCTGTTTGATGCCTGGAAAATAGATGTTCTCTTTTTGAGCAAACTTATATCAGTTTTCAGTTATTTTTCTTATTAATTTGTGAATGATCTCCAATCTGTTCAATTTTTCCTAAAGTGAATGCAAAATAGACATCATGATCTTAACTTGGAGCTACTTAGCTGCTGGATTGCTGTTAGGCCATCAGCATAAGTGCCTTCCCCTTAATGCAAAGAATTAGAAGTACAATCGCAATAACACTTTGCAGAAAGTAATCAATCTCTTCTTCTTTTTGTTCTTTAGAAATACTGCAACACAGTCCAACTTGATTCCGGAACAGACTACCGGAAACGGGTGCTTCCTGCAGCAGGGAAGCTTTACTACCTGTAAGTTGATTTATTGTGAGGTATTGCCCTTTTTTCTTCTTAAAAGCTGTTAATTTCTTAGTCAATAAGAGATTAAAAATACATAATACAATTAGCAATTTTTTTTTGGCCTTCTGGTCCATTTTGTACAGCACAACGCCTTGCATAATGCCATGATATTAACTTCATTAGTTAAATTTTCAATATCCCCACTAGCATCATTTATAATGTGTGACTGAATTAAAACTAATTAGATTTTTTGGGGGGAGGTGTGGTGTTTGGAGAACTGAAGTGACAGATGCTTTCAAAGTAATGAATATCCTCTTGTAAAGAGATTGCACAATTCACTTGTAATAGAAGAACATCCTTATTGTATTAAAGTAATTAAGTATTTATAGAAATTCTCTGACAAGGATTCATTTAATGTTTGGTGTTCCTATTTGTGGATTTAAAAAAAAAGTCTTATTATGACATATTATCTGTTAGTATTTACTATGATGAATTTACTTTAGCACTTATTTTATATTTGAAGATAAAATATTTAAGTAATACATAATAGAGACATAACTACAACTGTGGATGTATCAGATAGAAACAACAACTTTTTTAGTTAGAATGTTGGAACCCTTTTGTATCACAGATGTTTGTCTTTTCCAAATTGCTGCTAGGGTAAGCTATCATTAGATCAGTGACAACAAGAGCAGCACAGGCAAATATGTTTTAAACAAAAGGTGTTGTTGTAATACCTTTTTGCCTGAAGTATAATTTCAATTTAGCACCAAAGGATGTTTCCAGTGACAAAAGTTTTTGAGCATTTTGGGTTTCCCAGTTTGGGAGACGGACATCTTAAAATTATGTTATTATTAGAATTACAGTTGTATGTTGATCTGGAAAAAGCTAATTAATACAATTACAGCAGTGAAATTATTCTTTAAATATGTACTTTATAAAAAAAATTACAGTGGAACAAAATTTAGATGCTAGAGAGTTTTTCCTTTTTTCTAAGTGTCTGGTATTGGCATGCGGGGGTTTAGGTTGTAGCTGTGTTGGTCTAAGGATATAGGCAGACAAGGTTCCTTGGGTGAATTTGATATCTTTTATTAGACCAACCCAAATGGTTGGAGAATAGTTATTAAGCAAGCTTTCGGGTTCAAAAACCCTTCGTCAGGCTCAGGAAGCTGCAGCAGTTGGTGTGTGCTCTTCCTAGGACTAGGCATGTCATCTGCAATTACAGGCTCCTCAAAAAAACCAGTTTATGTGCTAGGATGCATATACATGTTAGGATGTATGGTGAGTGCCCTGTTACAGAATAAACAACAAGGACTGAAGATACCATATTTACTCAAATATAAAACAAGGGTTTTTCCTCAAAAGCCCTCATCTAACATTTGCATACAAGGAAACCTCTTTAAATACACAGCTGTCATTAAACTGCCGCCAAAAGCAGCAGCTCAGTAATGGAAACCAACTATGGAGCTGATTAAATGCAGCCAGAACTGAGCATGACTATGAAACACATGGCCCATATTGATCAAACATGCTGATGGGAGCCTACCACAGGTTTGTAGGGTATTTGTTGTTAGTTTTTGCAAAAATATTTATTTCTGTATGTATAAATAGATAGATATATAACTGTGCATTTAGCAACCTGTCTTGTGACCACTATGGTTCACTTGACAGTCCAAATCACACGTTTACAGTTACATCATTCTTAGTCCCATTACCAAGACTGCGCTGTGTACCCGTGTTCCCACGTGCCCGCTCACTCATGCACCTATCACTGTCACCTTGAACCCATCACAATTATGCAGAGGACTACCTCAGTCCCCTCCCCAACTTCCCCACCTGTTTGCCCGTTTCTTTCACTTGTCGTAGTGTTCATCATGAATGGGAGCCTACCACAAGGATAGATTAGTGCAGCCTATCTGAATAAGATACATGGCAGTGCCCATTGCACGTAGTCCTCAGTGGTGGCTTTTTTTCCCCCCCCCAAGTCATGGTGAGGCACAACATATGTTTTGACTTCTACACTCCCACAGCTGAACTGTGCCTTTCTTTCCCACTTCCAATTATTCCTATTTCTTATTTCTTCACCAGCCTTACATGCCTGACAAACATCACCAAATGGGGCCTCAAATAGTTTGCCCTGTCGCTCTATTTCTCATATAATTAGTGTGGTCCCACCCTCTATGAGGTGGAACTAGACCAGGTTGCCTTGCACCTCATCTGCGTATAAATGTTTGGAGCATCCCAGGAGTCATGACAAGAATACCTGGTTCCAGTCATAAGTGGACCTAATTAGCACATAGATCCTTGGGGGCAGTGTCTGGAGTACACACACATACTGAGCTGTGCTGAGCTCTGGAATCACCATAGTTTGAAACATTGTTGACTCTGCTGGGGCCCATCCCAATGAACTATATGGTAAATTGCAAGCCTTTTGGCTTTGGACTAATACCAAGTGATGTACAATAGGTAAGTGCTAATTTTTAAGTGTTGCTTAAAAGTGTGTTTATGGAATAGTGATAAAACTTGCAGCAGTTTCAAAAAAAGGTGACATGCATCAATTCTGGATGAACTAAGTGTATGGATACTGTATGCAAATTACTATAGCTATGTGTAATTTCAAGGTCATTGTTTTCAAATTTGCTTCTCATTTCCATGTGCTCAAGGAGAGCAGTGTCTGACAGTAAGCAAGGGGGGAAGGGGCTGCAGGGGGAACAAGTTGAAGGGAGGCATAGGACAAGGGGAATACTGAACACCGCCCCCTCCCTGTATTTTCCTTGCTGTAGCAATAGGAGAGGGACAAATTCAAGACAAACCTCCAGTAATTCTGTACCTGAAAATTATAACAAATTTATAATTTTTCTCTCTATATAAAATATAATCATTGGCAGGTCATCTTATAATCAGGATCATCTTGTATTCAGATAAATATAGTAGTTCCATTCACTTATCTGAGACTAGGAGTAGATCAGTTGCTTAGTGAGTCCTTGAGGTAAAGCAATAGAAAGCAAACAAAAACAAAGGAAATCCTTTATATGTCAATGGAGATAGGTAGAGATTTCATTTTCCCTACTGACCACCTGTGTGGGAACCATATCATTTTTAAAATTGTGTATGAGGACCTCTGGCCTTGCAAAGCCAGTGTTAACTCTTCTGTCAGGCCTGCAAAACATTTGCAGTTATACCATATATCTTTGTTGCTTACTTCCCTCTCCAGAATTAACCAGTTCTTACACCCCTGCTTACATAGCAGTATTCATTTTGATAAAAAAAAATTGAGTAAGTGTGTCCCTGAAAATTGGAAACATCCCCAGGTTCAGGGTGGAAGTTAGGGCGGTAGTCTTCCAAGCTTCATCTGAAATAGGGTTGCCTATGTAAAACAAAAGCAACATATTGCTTGTAGTAGCATGATGACCCTACTGAGTACTAGAAGTTTTGGATTTTTTTAATTATGCATGTTAAAATTCTCCATAAGATTATTTGCGGAAAGTGTCTGGGTTTTTTAGTACCATAGAAGTTTGGAACTGAGGAAATTTTTCAGGGGATGGTGGAAAGAAGGATCCATTTTACCATTCTATAATACATCGTGCAAAACTTTTATTTGTACAGCTCCTTTTTATGTCTGCATTTAGAAAAAATGTGACCTCATAAAAGGTTTGTATGAGCAAAACATTTTAACAGAAAGTGCGATTAAAACTTGCAAACCTCTTTAATGGCCTTCTGTAGATGCTTTATTAATATTGTATATGCCATTGACTAGAACATGACTTTTGTTTCATTTCCATTGGTTCCAGTAGGGTTAACTGTGACCAGCTTAAGCTGTGTTTAATCAGTGTTAAACACACCTTATCCCTGTTTATCCTGAGTGCAGGACTGTAGATAACGTCAAAAATGACTACTTTAGCTGTGTTTTAAGACTACCCAATAGATGCAAACATACTGGGAATGACACTACAATGATCACTTAGAAAAGGAGCGTTTAACCTCCAGCATGCATGCCACAAGTGACCATCTCTTTGTCACACACGGGAGTTGGAGGAGAGGTCAGGGAACAGAAAACAGAGCAGCTGATCAGGGAGGGAGAAACAGGCAGAGCAACAGATTGGATAGGGGAAAGTAGCTAATCAGAGTGGCATTCGGGGAAGTGCAGGGCTTAATTTGTAGCATGCATGTTAAAAAGGTTGGCTGCCACTGACTTGGAATTATTTTTAAAAACATAATCGTTATCTTCCCCCAGAATTTATAGAGTCTGTTCTGATTTTAAATATGCAAATAAATATTTGTTAAAACTATTTTCCATTCATCTTCAAATGGTTAGCTTGTCATCTGTGTTACAAGAGTCCTGTCCAAGGCAAACTTCCTTGGTTTCACTCCAACGGCTCCATTTTCAGAAGAAATATTCTCAGGAACTCTGCACAAATATATATCCAAAAGCAGTTTTCATGCACTTCATACTCATTGTTACCATTGAACAGTAGCATAGATGTTTCACTTATGCTTATCTTTTTCCTGGTTTGAGCTAGTTCATTTCTATTCTCATTTCCTTGTAGTAATGCACCACTGAAATATTATTATAAACAGATTCTACTTTTAAATAAAACGTTCAGAAATTTACTCTAAAATAGCTTCCATTCAGCAGCACTTTTAAGTGTTACTCTTTGAAAGGGTGCTTGAGGAAGTTGTCACTCCTGATTCTCCTTTATGACTTCATGGTATATGTAATCTTTTTTCTCAGAAATACTTGAGGCTTTTCTCTTGTAAGTTTACAAGATTTTTTTTTTGTATTTTTAAACTTAAGCTCAAATGTACTTGCAAATTGATTCCAATGATGTGTAGTTAATGTGCTTAAGAAAATAATCATATTACATTACTGATTATAATTTCTCAATTAGAGAAGGCCTTTATTATCAGTGAAACATCAGCATATCTATGCCTTTACAAAATGTACCTTTCACATCAGAACTATATTTAGTGTGTATGTCTACACATGCAATTAATGCTATTTGGCTTTACTGTGCAGTAAATTAATTTACAGCACAGTTAGTGCCCGCACATGTAAACGGTGATGCTTTAGTATACAATAGATTAGTCTACTGTGAAGTAAAGCATCTTGTGTAGACACGGCCAGTGTGTGTCATGTTGGAAGCACTTTATACCTAAATTTTAATTTGAAGGTATGTAATAGCTTTTAATTACTATTGTCAGTTTCTAAATTCTGATGAGCATATTATTTACCCTTCATCTTTATAAATAATGTGAGGGGAAAAAGGCCACAAAAATGATCATAGTTGTAAACTTGGGGCCTTTAAATGGTGACTTCTAACTAGAATTTTTTTTAAATTCTGTAATCAGACAAATTGCAAAACTCTTACAGTGGTCACAGATGAGTAGAAAGTGTATTTGGTTTCTAACAAAAGCATTTTGTGTGAAACTGCTTTTTATAGATGATCTTTTCCAAACAATCATCAAAGAACTCTCATAAAGATATTGATATATACAGCAGTTGCCATCTCAGATCTGTTGATTTAATTTTGATAAATTTTTGATCTGCATAATCAGTTGACTTGATTTTTTTTTTTAATACGGCTTCAATATTTAATTTTGCTATGTCCCCTCTTAAAGGTTTCAAAGGATATTTCTTTAGATGCTTGACTGCCTTGCCTTGTCTATTTGCTCTTATTTTGCATGCCAGATAGAGCCAGAAGCCTTTTTTTCTCATTGTGTACACATAGTGTTAATGGATTTGCAATGTCTGTATTGCCTCATTACTGGAAACAGCTCAAAACACAGAAGTCTTTCAGTGTATGCAAATAAGGCAGAATCATCTACCTGAGAGTTAATATTCTCTACTTTTAAGTGTATTCTAAATCTAATGTTTGTATTTAGAGCATAACATCCTGTTCTTTTTTTTGTGGGCAAAAAGCTAAGCAGGCTCAGGCAGCTGTTTGATGTTGGCTTCAAGTGTTATTAATTTCATATTCTATTATTCTTTTCACTGTAGCACAAGTGAAGCTGATGTGGAGGCTGTCATGGATAAGTTGTTTGATGAGCTGGCTCAGAAACAAAATGATTGTACGTAAGTTAATTTCTCTTGAAAGAGAATACATTTAGAACACAATGCCCAATCTCCACTGACCAATTAATAAGTTCCATTGCTGTATATGGGTTGATGCCACACTCAAGTGGCAGTCATTGTATCAGCATTTTGTCTAATTTATGTGTTGAATCATGTGCTATTATTCATCAAGCTATGCATTTCCTATCTGTAAGAGATGAATTTTATAGTAATTATCCAGACAAGATTGAGTCTTTGTTCATGTTCCCATAGTAACTAGACCAAGGATTCTAAAAGTGCAAGGCAGAGAGCTGAGGCTGAATAAAGCATGTGGAACCATTGCAGACTTCACATTTGAAGAGCTGTGTGACAGAGTGAGTACCCAGTCAAATCTAGATCAGTTAACACTCAGTCTTTTCACAGTTTTTTTTTTTTTTAACTTGATATTTGCCCAACTACAAGTAACTCAAACTTTGAAGCTTCTAAAAACTCAGGGAAAAGATTTAAATTCAAAAGGGAAAAATAGTTAGCCCTGGAAAAGGGCAGAAAATGTTTGTAGCTCACACTTAAAGGCAATCTAGGATCTAATTAAGAATCCGTATAGAATTATGTGGCTGATATAATAGTTTTGTTTTATTGGTTGAATATTAAAATATATCCGTATGTCAATAGAGTTATCATGATGTTAAGATTTTGAGAGAACTTGATGCTCATTCAAGGGGCTGATGGCATTGCCAAGCACCGAACAAATGTGTGCCAAGTGTCTTCCAGCTAGGGTCATTGCACAGCTCAGTCATGACTAACACTAGTTCTGCTATTCAGTCTTGTGCTGCTTCTAAGCAAAGATGGTAAACAGCTCCTCACTCCATGCTACTTATAAGAAGTGGTCATAAGTTAAATGGGATGCATCTCATTGTTTTACACATGACCTAAAGTTTGAAGATGCATGTCCAGAAGCAAAAGTGTAGCCCACTGAACACTCATTTGGCTTCTAAAATAATAATCTTAGCTTGTTAAGTAACTGGATTTGTAAGATAGACCGATAACACATATATTATTAACGTTTTTTAGCACTCTTTGTTAGAAGATCCTTTTTTAGTTGCTTATGTGATGCTGCCAAATTTTAACTGTTTGGGCTATTTTGACTCGGTGCAAAGGGATCTGTGTATACTGTTTCCTTTATGCTGAAGCCTTCCTCCAAGAAATTACATGAAAGCAAAGTTTAAAAGAACATTAAGGATACAAATTTAGGCACTCAAAATTTGGGATATGCCAGGATTCCCTGGCCATAAGCCTTAATTAATTCTGTTCTATATCTGAAGTATGGTAGTCATTCATTACATGATCACATACAAACTTTTTAACACAGACCCTCTGTCTTCCTCAAGGCACAGGATGGAATGTGCTTGTGTGAACACATTGAATTTTCTGTACTAAACTGATAATTTGGTGTGTGGCTCATACCTTTTGTGACATACCATTCAAATCATGCTCTGTATACAGCATTATTTATTTCTTCATGGAATTGTCTACGGTGCTCGTCACTAATATGAGAGTTTCACAAAGGTGAATTCATTCATCCTCTCAACATCTGTGTCAGGTAAGGTGGTACCATGTCTGTTTTGCAGGTGGGAATTAAGGGACACAAAATGTCTGAATTGTCTGCTAAGTTTGGTTGCCTGACTTGACATGCCAAGAGCCTGATTTTTTTTCAGTGAATGTAGCATTTAATAGTATTCATATATTCAATATACAATTTCCATTGGCATCAGTTGCCACTGAGTGCTTATCATTTCAGCAAATCTGGCACCCACAAAATGGAAAACATGCAGTTAGTGACCACCTATGAAAAAGTTTGCATTAATTGATTTATCCAACATTACATAGTAACTCTGCAGCAGAGATAATTTAAATTCTCCAGAGATGACTTCAGCTGCCTGAACCATGAGACCATCTTTTCTTTTCTTTCCTGCAATCTCCTGATGTACTTGCTATGCACCTTGTAAAATAATACAACCTCGATTCATTATGTGAGTGCTGTTTCTTATGTGCTCTCAATAAGACAGCAGTATTGTGGAAAAATAGCATCTGATCTTGGTAATTCAATATGGTATCATAATTAAACTCATGGCCAAGTAAGATGGCAAAGAACACTTTAATTCTGGAATTCCCTAAATTTGGAGCATTCAACTTTGCAGATTCAGTGGTCTTTTAACCTAGGCAATTCCTTAGGAATTTTAAGAAGTAAACTAAAAAACTTGGGAATTCCATTCTGAAGAATCATATTGACCTCTGTCTAGGATCATCAGTGTGGTTAGGAACTTTTGGTCTACAAAATACATGTCTGCTGTGTGAGCTAACAATAAATGGACGCAAGAGTAGATTATGGAGGCCAGCTTGCTAGGGCAGTGGTTCTCGATCAGGATGGCGCATGGCTGCCACTTCAGGGTAGAACAACCTTGTGCCTGTTTCTGTGAGATGCCATGCAGGACCAGACCAGGAAGCAGCTGTGGCAGGAGGGGGCAGCTAAGGGGGACACGAGCCCCAGGCACTGACTTTAGAAAAGGACCTGAGGTCTCCTCTGCCTGCTGATTTGTGCTCTGGGCCAGCATTTGCCAAGCACAGCGGGCACTTCTGTGGTTGCCCACCCACTCTGGGTTCCTCCTGCATGCTCGTGCAGCTCACAAGTGAATCGGCAGCAGGGTAAGTGACAAGGCTGCAGTAGGGAGTGCGAAAGCAGCCCTCAGTACAGATTGGGAGTGTTTGGGAGACAGCAGGCATTTGGATGCTATGGGGAGGTGGTGCAGAGAAATTCCTGGAGCAGGGTAGAGAAGGGCAAGGCGGGTGGGAGGGTGAGCTACATCACAGCAGGCAGAAGGGGAAGCAGGAGAGTGCCCATCATATTTGGGAAGTGCTGGCTCAGGGCCCAACCCTTACTAGTTGCACCTCTAGCAAGTCAGACCACACACATTGTAGTAAATGCTTCTTCTACTCCTGCTGGGCTCAGACAGGGTAAAGCAGCAATGCTTCAGGCTCCAGTACCAAATCCCCCAGCTGGGGATTAGGCCCTGACCTTCTCCCAGGGTGCTGGGTGAGCTGTGCCATCAGTTGCCTAGCAGATAAGGACCAGGTGTCATTTTTGCCCTGGGAAACAAAGAAGCCTGCCTTGGCATCTCTCCACCTTGTGAATCCCTGTGGGACCCCCAGGGTCCAATCCATGAGACTTAGGGCTCACTGAACAAAGGAGATGCCCTGCCCTCTGCACTCGCATGTCAAGGCATCATGTTCTATTTCTCTATGTGGCTACATGTACAGCTGATTTAATGGACCAGTTTGCTATAAGTGTGTATGTGTTTGTACATGTGTGCATGTGCACGTGCACACCATTACTTTAATGCACTGTAATAATTACACTTTTGAATTGCAGAGCCACTATACTCAGAAAAGTTAGGCAGGCGTGTTTTTTGTCTAAAAAAAATTGAGAACCACTGCTCAAAGGGTAGGACAAATAAGAGGTAGCCATGAGTCCCAGTGGTAAAATGGGTATCTGAGCAGCAGCAGAGAAACGTTGACATTTAAAAATCCTACACTCCTGTTCTACTTAGCCCCTGTCCCAAACCCTCCACACTAGTTCTTGCCGTCTTGTGTCACATTCTCCCTCCATTACCCTCTGAATTCAAGCTAAGCAGCTTTCAACTTTCTTCTTGTTATCCTGATACCATGACAGTGAGAACATGATCCCACGATCCTGTGAGTTGCAGATAGCATGATTTTGGAAGGAATTGCCATGGATCCTGTGCATGGAAGGAAAATAAATTAGTAGAGAGGGAAGTATGTGTTCATTGATATGTTCTTGTTCATTTTGTCTTCATGAGGAATGCTAGACTGGGGTTTTGGGTCCTGAATATCCCAGCTAAGAGAAGTTGATCTGTTTGTGTCACTGTCAAGACACAAGGATATTTGGATTTGGATCAAACCCATTGTTTGAAATTAAAATGGTTAATCTCTCCCTGTCAGCAGTAGAGTAGACCTAAGCAGTAAGACTTTATATTTAAGTCATTTACTAAATCCTTGAGAATCTGGCAGGAATGGCAAATGAGAGTTTTGAAGTGAGTTTACAGGATATGGTATGTAGTTTTTTCCTACTGGAAGTAGTAGAGATGGATAATAAAGACACCTGCTTGACCTGTGTTTTTCCTTTCTGCTGGTAGATACAACTGCTTTCTGGTGTATGAAGTGCAGGCTAGTAAATCATGGTAGAGAAAGATGCATAATTTAGAAGCATAAGTTTAAATACTACAATAGCTATGGAGAAAATAATGGCTTCTTGGGCAACCAGACTCAGAACTTATTGTCACAGACCTCACAAAGAGAAGATTTAGCAATATGGAGAATGCAAGACTTAATTTCAAGATTGACTGGGACTATGAAATCACTAATGACTGATATATAATATCATCCCATGTTGGAAGTGATGACATGGCCTCATCTATAGCTACACAGCTATAAACTATTTTGGAGAGCTAGGAACAGCAATGAATTTCCAAGTGATCTTCTCAGGGACTCTTCCACTACCATGCCTGAGGGAAAAGAAACAAAAAAAAACCTAAAGATAAGCTGTTGGCTCAGTGACTGGAGCAAAACTAAATATTTTTAATTTTGTGGAACATCAGAAGGCAGCTAAGTGGGAGAGGTGTTCTATGAACAGGACAGTCTGCATCATAGGTCAGTCTTAGCTGGAGATTAGCTTGTAGCAGCCAGGTTGATATTAAGTGAACAATACAAAGGAAAGATGATACCAAAGCCAGTGAAGTTCAGGCTCCTTATGTCACAAATAAATTGAACTGATGTTACAAAGATAGTGAAGCAGAAGGCAGGGCAAGGCAGCACCCTAGAAGCTAACTGGCTCAAACTGGCTTATAAGCTTTTGTAGGCCACAGACTCAAAGGTGGCACGCTGCCCTGTCTTCTGCTTCAGACTAACATGACTAACAACCTTACTCAGATTGTGAAGAGAACATTTCTCAATTGCTTTATATACAACTGTTTGCAGTCTGGTAACAAGCAGGAGGAAATGAAAAATTTAATTGATGAGAAGAAATCTGGTAAAATTTATATTATTGAAACCTACTGGGGTCATCAGAATGTTAAAATCCATAGTTGTAGACTGCTTGTTAAAATCCACAGTTATAGACTGCTTAGAGAGCATACATTGGATTATGGAAGTAGCTCAATGGAGTACTTATAACGATCTGTGATAGGCCACTGAATCAAACCAGATGTGTTTTTTCTTAAACATCTGTCTACAGTGTATATATAGAAAAATTGTATATACAAATCCTGGGGGATTTCTGCTTGGGAGAGAGATGCTGAAAATATAATTCAGCAAGTATTAAAACAAAAGGTCTAAAATGATAAATTACGATTGTTTAATATAAACAGAACTGGACCCGAGATGAAATAAGCTTGGTTCTCATTAAGATAAAGACGAATTAATTGCTCAACTGGAGATTGGTAGTTGGATTGGGACCAATGATTGTGACTTTATGACATTCAGTATGGCTGAAAATAATCCCAACTGGTAAAATTTGTCTGTGCTTCAAATTTCCCAAAGTTCAAGAAAACCGTAAACAAATTTACCTTGAAGGGAAAATGTTGACAACAAATGTGAATGAAACTCAGGAGCTCTTTCTTAAGGAAAAGGAGTTTTTTCAGTTGGCCAAAAAGCTGCCGATTCCCCGGACACCTTTTGTCTAAAAGTTTATCCTGATCCACTGGCAGTTAAGTGTGCAGGCCGCCTCCCGATCCCGTCCATGTCGCCATGTGCGAGCCAGGAGCAATATGTGGACCCGTCTTTGCGCACACGGGCTGTGCGCAAAGACAACAAATTCGGTTCTTGGGCCCCGGAGTTGTTAAGGCTCCATGGGTTCGGCAATTTCTTTCCCATGGAGTTGTCGAAGCTCCGTGGGTTTGGTTCGGCTCTCTGGCCCCGGAGTTGTTAAGGCTCCGTGGGTTTGGATCTTGAGTATATAGGATAGGGATACGTCTAGGATTGCGCTCGGCGACGGGGAGAGGCCAGAGGCTGTTTAGACCTCTGTTGCCTTCTTAAGAAATGCGTTGGGTTCGTAAGGATCCGCAGCGCTTAGAGATCTTCGCGCTCTCCCTCTCAGACTCCAATTGCTTTCTCTCCAACTTGGGTGG
>NW_005842404.1:863670-883205 GCF_000455745.1 Alligator sinensis | reverse complement strand
CACCCAAGCTCTTTATACGGCTAGCAAGCCAATTGCTAGCCGCCACGTGTGCATAATTTAACACAAGCCAATAATGGGGCTCAAATTAAAATACAAATGGCGGGAACTCCTTTGCACCGTGCATTTCTGAGATGCGAAAGAAATGC
Source organism: Alligator sinensis (assembly GCF_000455745.1). Classification (NCBI taxonomy): domain Eukaryota; kingdom Metazoa; phylum Chordata; order Crocodylia; family Alligatoridae; genus Alligator; species Alligator sinensis. The sequence continues at coordinate 883,059 of NW_005842404.1, read as the reverse complement.
ACCATGCAAAGAAAGCTACAAATTTGGCGGGACAATTCTCCGTTGCACTGGAGTTCTTCTCTGTAGCAGAGAACTCCACCGTGCAAAGAAGCTGCAATTTAGCGGGAACATAATTTAGCAGTGCCGAAGCACACGCAAACAAAAACTCACAACTTTGGGTTGTGACATTAAGTAGCCAATTTAAAGACATAGAAGCAATAAAAAACAAACAGGAAATAGACAAAGGCAAATAATGGTAACATCTTTTTAAAATGTGGTAAGAGAAGCTAAAGATATCAAGGAAAAAAATTGGCAAAAGGACAATAAGATATTTTTAAAGTTTAAGAGGCTCAAAAGACATTCTTACAATAATATAGGCCTGTTACTAGATGGAGATTGTAACATTTTCAATAATGATGCAAAAATGGCAGAAATGTTCAGGAAATAGTTTTGTTCTGTTTTAGGTCATAAGCCAGCTGATGTTCTTATACCAGGAGAAGGATCAAGTATTGTCCGGGTCATTAGTATGTAAGGAGGATGTTGAACATCATCACCAGATATTATTTAGATATCAGGCTTAGATAACTTGGTTCTTAGAGTCCTAAAAAAGTTGATCAAAGATATCCGTGACCTGCTGATATCTATTTTAATAAATTTCGGAATGCAAGGGAAATCCCATTAACCAAAAATGTTAGTGTTCTAAAATGTCAAGTGGAGTGACATAGGCAACTATAAGCTGGTTAGCCTTATGCTGGTTCTGGGCAGCCCAATGTTACAACAGATACAAGATTCAACTGATACAGAATTAATGCCAGTTAACATGGTTTTCTGGAAAATAAGTAATGTCAAATAAAACTACTGTGATTCTTTGCTGTAATTATAAATTTGGTTGGTTTAAAGACAGCTGCATGGATATGAGGGTATTTGACCTGCTAATTAAAATATTGGCACTATAAAATATCAGTACTTTGTGATCAAAAGCTTGTCTAAAATCTTTCCCGACCAGGAACTTGGTCCAGAGAGAGATCACCTCCAAAAATATCCTTGCCTCTCACTAGACTGTCATAGCTACATCACTCCAACACTACCACAGTAATTGAATACTTATTTATTGGTAAGGGAGGTATGTAAAGGCACATGTCAAATGGATTAAGAATTGGCCAGCTGAAAGAACTCAAAATAGTTGTCAGTGGGGAATCCTCATCAAAAGGACGAGAGGTTCTACAGGGCTTGGTACTGGGCTATTCAGCAACTTTTTTTTCAGTTTTCTGGAAGAAAATATAAAGTTGCTGTGGATAAAAATTTAAGCTGAGGTAGAGAGTTACGGAGTGGTAAATTACAAGAAAAGGGATGTTATAAAGAACACTCTGCATCACTTAATAATTTGCAATTCTAAAAAGGATTTAGAGGTTATAGTGGCCAAAGCAAGTCAACATGAATCTTCAGTCTTAGGTGATGACAAAAAACTTATGTGATTCTTGGATGTATAAACGGGAGAGTAGGGAGGTAATTTTACATCTCTGTATAGCATTAATAAGATTGGTACTAGAATACTGTATGCAATATTAGTGTGTCAACGTTTTTTTAAAAGATGTTGAAAAAAGAGGGTACCAAAAGAACTGCAAAAATGATTCAAGGCCTGGAGAAAATGTTCTACAGTAAAAGAATTAATCTCTCTGTTTACCTTATTAGAAAGAAGGTGGGAAAGTGCCTTAGTACAGTATACGGCTACCGTCACAGAGAGAAAATACTAGGCATGTAAAGAGCTGATTAATCCAACAGAAGAAGACATAACAAAAAACTACTAACTAGGAGCTGCAGCTAGACAAAATCAGATTGGAAATTAGGTGCAGATTTTTTTAACAGTAAAAGTTGAACAAACTGCAAAAGGAAAGAATGGATTCTCTCTCTCTCAGGCCTTTCTATAAGAGAGATTGGATGTCTTTCCATAAGAGAGATTTTAGACAAACATAAGTTATTAGACTCAATAGAGGGGTGAGTGAGTGAACTAAACGATATGTGAAAGTTATACTAGATGTTCTTTTGGTGCCAATTTATTCCACTGGTTCCCCTTAGTTAAAAGGAGTAACACTGTGAAAGCTGCTCAACCCCAACAGCCCAGGGGGATAGGTCATGCTTAGTTACTCTCCAGGGGAACGTGTGCTGACTATGAGTGGGATCCTGGTTTTCTCTGTTTAAAAATCCCAAATTCTCTTATTAAAAAATAAGATAAAATACGCTGCAGATTCCCTGATTAAAAACCCCCAAATCCGCATTTTTCCACAACTAAAATGAAACACCATGCCACTATATATATTACCTATACCTTGTGTGTGTGTGTGTGTGTGTGTGTGTGTGTGACATAATGTTTTATTGATATATTTACAACTTTAAAGCAGTTTGGAAGCCTACCAGTGGCTCAATCATTTTAATAAAATAAATTCTAAATACCTATATATTTTGGCATTTGATTTTGGTTTTTTTATCATCAAAAATCAGAGTTCCCCCTGCCCCTTTGCGCACCAGGATAAGGGTCCATCTGCGACAAGGGGCTCCAGGTGCTCTCCATCCCACCTGGGTCGGAGCACAGTGACTGTGGCTCATGCGGGCAGCAGCAGAGCAATTCCAGTCCCAGCACGGGCTGGAGGAAGCAGAAGAGGGATGCCTGAAAGGCCCCCTGCCCCCTTCCCTCATTGGAGGGGCAGCACTTCCTGGTGGTCCCTGTCGGCAACAGCATGGAACTGGGCTTGCTGGTGGCACCTAGCACTGCCTCAGAACCCCGCTGTCCTGCCACAGCCCCTGTGCCCAGATATCTTTCCCCAGCACTGGCAGGCACCCACCCCCATTCTACACACCCCTGCCACACATGCGCACGCACACACACCCACTCCCCATACTCCCCTGGATAGTCCCCAATACTAACCCGCCCCATAGACTTACCTTTATCCAGTTGCTGGGGCTGTTCCTACCACCCTGCCTGACTATATGCCAGACACATGTGTGTGCATGCACACATGAATATGGCACCTACCTGCCTCCAATTGCCCCCTCCCCCGCTCCTCCCAGCCCCAAGCAGCTCCTTGCGGGCTGGAACACTGCCAGCCTGCAAGGGAAAACTCATGGTTTCCTGCATTGCTCTTTTTTAAGGGGGGAAAACCCACGTTTTTGTCCTTTAAATAAAAAAATCCATGTTTTTCCACAGCAAACAGAAAACACAGATCCCTGGTGCTCACTAAGGTCACACAGACAGAAGCTATGTGGGGATGAAGTATGCTCAGTGCAGATTGGAGAAGCCCTCTGGGCTAAATACAGACGGTCAAAAAGCCGTAGGCTGAATTGATTCAGTACGTGCAGGTTAATCTAGGGTACAGAGATTAAATTGAAACAGAAGTGGACATTTACCTTTGATTCAGGAAATGCAGCCACATGCCTGCAGTGGCTCAGGCCAGAAGCTGGGTAGTGCTACAGCATGGTTCTCTGGCACATAGCCAGCATGGGCTATGTATTTGCTTTCTCTTCCTGCTGCCCCTGAAGTCTCTGGCATTTGCAGTCCACAATAACAACAACAGGACTTTGCATGGTTGCTCATTGCTTCCAGGTACCTCTGGGATTTATAGTCCACAGTTGCAAAGAGCAGTAAGTTTGAGCTGGGGAAGGGATATTTAACTCCCCCCCGCCCCCCGTCCCTGGCCCCAGACTCCAGCTGGGGTTTGCCAGGGAGTGGGAGGGGAGGGCATTCCCTCCTCTTCCCCCCGCTGACTAGGCTACATCCCCAGCCGGACTTGCCTCCCCACACTCTTGTCAGCCAGCTCTTACTGCTCAAGCTATAGAGCACAGAGGCAGGGCCAGCCCTGCTCTGTGGAGCAGACAGCACAGCCCAGTCTTGGGCTGCAAAGCATACTGGGGGACTGTGATTTAACTTGAACCAGGAAGAGGTCTGGGACAGGAGTTTCATAAACCGATTTGACCCATATTAGTTAAGTCTGGTACTACATTCAACCAGGTTTATCTTAAACTAGTTTCAGCCTTTTTGAATCTGGTTTATGTGCACTGAGCTTCTGTTCTGTTACAGGTTTAAGCCAATTTTTGATCACTTAAACCGGTTTATGTGCAACTTCTGTCCCTAGCCCTGCTAAACGCACTGGTTTAAGAACAGGAAGCATGCTTTTATAATGGAGACTAGCCATCTGCTGTGCAAACGTGTGTGTGTGAGATATTTACTTGACAGAAGTAGAGATACATATATAAGGTATTTGTTTATAAAGAAAGTTTGTGCAGACATTGTTGCATCTATATCACCATCCAACAGGGGAGCTTAAAATATTTATGTAAACACGTTAACAAATGAAACCTCTCTCTCATTTATCACTGGTGTACCCATTCTTAAAACAGTACTTAATTTAGAGAGTACTAACTTCACTTTGAAATTCCTATTGAGTGCACTGTAATTGTAATAATGACACTTGAAGTGTATGCTAGTTTATTGGTCTGGCACATGATCTTCTCTTGGCAAAGAAGCACAAAGAAGTTAATGCTGTACAGGGATGTCAAATATATGGTCTGTGAGATGGATCTTGTCCATAGAGCCACTCCATCCAGCCCACTGTACTACTGGCATGGCTAGGGAGAGTGGGCTGCTGGAGAATAGGTATCAACAGTAGGAGCAAGGGCTGACAAAGCCACAATCACCCTCCAGTCACTTTGCTGGTTACCACTGCTGTGGCCCTACCTTCTCAGTGCCTGCCACCTGCTCCGAGCTGGAGTTGAAACTGCTGCTACTGCAATGACAGGGGACACACAAGTGGCAGCTCCAGTGCAGGGCACTTGGTGGGGGCTGGAGCCACCACCATGTGCTCCAGTCTAGAGCCAGAACTGCTGGAGTTGCTACCGCAACTTCATGCCCAGGTCCAGGTCTGGCTAAAAAGGAGCCCCGTGGTCTATATCTGGCTCAGGGCACAAGTTTGACACCCCTCTCCCACCTTGTGGCGGCCCTAAATATTTCAGAGATTGCTATTTAATTTATTAGTCTCTGGTGGAGTACATAAGGAGCAAGGATGTGCAAGATGACAAGCGTTCCTATATAGAAAGAGATATTGTTATTTATAATCTGAAAACAAAATTAATATTTGTTCTGGATGGAAATTTGCTATAAATTTGTTCATGGTAACTCAGACCACCAACACATGTTACATTTAAAACATAATTAAGTTATAATTACACCTTAAGTAGTAACCAGCCACACATGCAATTCAATTTATGGCATAATAATGCAAGTAAACATGCCACAAAGTTATTCCACATATAATGCTCATTTGAATCATGCCTTAAATTGAATGTGTGGCTGGGACCTGTCAAAACTCCATGTGCTGCCTGATGCTGGGCTCCTTGTGTACAGGGAACTATAAAACCACATGTGCCACCCAGCTTGGTGGCACACGGGGTTTATACAGTTTCTGGTGCGTGGGGAGCCCAGTGCCAGGCACCCCATGTACCTAGACCTGTCAAAACTGTGTGTGCTGCTCAGTTGGGCAGCACACTTAATTTTAGAGCTTCTGGGACATGGGGAGTCCAGCACTGGGCTGTCATAGACCAATACTAAGCTTCCCATGCACTGAGCTGATTGTCAGCTGGGGCCGGGGACTGGTTTGGTTCCTGGCCCCAGTTGGCAATCAGCTGATCGGTTTCATTTTGCTGGTGCAGGGGGGGAGCCCAGCAAGTAAGGCACAATTGGGATCTAATCGCTGATTCCAAAATCTCATGTCATGCCATGCCCACGTTGGTATGGCAAGACAAATGATTGCTGGAATCACGGATTAGATTCCATTACATTTTAAGTTGAACATCTGTCAGGGGCCTCAGTGATGGTACAGTCTGTACTAATGAAAATCCAAAAATAAGTAGAGTTCCCAGTTATAATCAACTATTTGAAGATTAAGAAAGCAGAGAGAAGTTAAAACTAGAGATGTTCAGAAAATTATTACGGAAAGAAAATGACATTTTGCTAAAGCCTTTTTTGCTAAATCATATCAATCAAATATCTGTTTTGGCAAGGGGGTGGGGAGGAAGGAGGGATTTTGAAATTTTGTGTCAAAATAAAATCTTGATTTTTTTTTTCCCCCTTCATTTTTTGTATTACATTATCCCAAAGCATTTCAGTAATAATAGTGTACAATATAAGATGTTCTGATGTGTCAGGTCCTATCATGGCATAATAACTGGAAATATTCTAGTAATTTATTTTTAAAATTAAGGGCAGCTGCTACTTCATGTAGATTGAAAATTGTCTCTCATTTGCTAAATCAAAGTAGGATATTGAAAACAGCTGCTCCTCTAATTAATACACCAAGTGCTTTTATATTGAATGTTTCAGTGTCAGACTGTTCCATTACAACATAAACAGGAGGCACTTTGATCTAGAAAACAATGTTTCAGTTGGTGCTAAGTAGCAGCTGTTCTTAACAATCATAAAAATAAATCGAATATTTTGACTACTTTTAAGATGTTTTACCGACATGCCATGTTATTGACTTGACCTGATAGATTATATTATGAACTTTTACTACTGAGGTCACAAAATACTGCAAAATAATAAAATCAAAATAAATTTCAAAATAAAAATTTCCTTGGGAAATAAAATTTGTAATTGTTTTTGCAAAAGGAAATATTTTTTAAAATTATTTTTGGGGGAATATCTGTTTAGGAAGTAATGACAAATCATTGGTTTTCATTCTGATTCAGAGTGCTGATAAATTTCTAAATGTCAGTTTTGTATCCAACAGAATTTCTTCATTTTGACCAGCTTCAGTTAAAATCAAACCTATACAATAAATTCTTAAGTGAGTAGTAAATGTGACAGTGCTTAAGAAAACAGGAGGAACAGCAGAATGAAAAATGTTGAACCTGTTTTGGGAGTTGATCCTAAAAGTAGTGGCCATTTTATCCTTTGACCCACCAAAAATTTATGATGATAGTGTAGGACTTGGCATAATTTGCACTTAGATATAATGTGCAGATGAGGCCTAAGGCATGATTTAATCATGCTTTAAGTTGTGACCCAGCTACACTAATTAATGGAGTGATAAAACAAGCAATAAGCTATAATGTTATTCCACAAAAAATGTGTAATAACTTTGTAGCTGGTTCTTATCATGCCATAAATTGAATGTGTGACCAGGTGCCACAGGGGTACACTACCAGTCCCACAGCTGACAAGACTCACAGTGGTGGCAGCATTCCTGGTACTGCCCCCACTGTGAGCCTCATCAGCTGTGGGGTTTGTAGTGGGGAGAACGCTGCCCCCACTGTGAGCCTTCTGAGGTGCAGGGCAGCAGGGAGAATGCTGCCCCCGCTGTGAGCCCCATTAGCGATCATGGCCCTGGGTTCCCCCTGCACTGGCAGCAATGCGTGATGGGATCTAATGTGCAATCCCACAATCATGCCTCCTGCCATGCACATGTGGCATGGCACGAAGTGCAGTTGTGTGGATTACTCATCATTAGATCCCATTGCACCTTTACCTGCATGTGTAGAAGGGCCCTTGCTTGTACCAGCAATCAGAACTGATACTATACATTTGTTTTTCAGGGGGGGTTTCTTGTCCCAAGCCACTTCTGATCTTTTTTATCCTGATGCTCCAGATGACCTCTCTCTTTTATTAAGCTCAGATTTTTTGTCCCATCATCATCCTCTTTCTTCTAGATCTCCAGCAAATTATAGATTTCTTTAGTCAGAGGTTCTTGGTAAAGGTGCTGAGCACAGTATTGAGATAACATTTCTGATTTTTTTTTTTTTTTTTAATTCAGGCAAATACTCCACAAAACTCCAACACAGGAGTGATACACGAGAATTGCATGAGGTTGGAGTTATTACATGCTTACAAAGGAAATAATAATTCTTTGGTGATAATCTATATATTAATCATAGAATCATAGAAAGTTAGGGTTGGAAGGGACTTCAGGAGGTCATCTAATCCAATTCCCTGCTCAAAGCAGGACCAGATCCAACTAGATCATCCCAGCCAAAGCTTTGTCTAACCGGGTTTTGAAAACCTCCAAGGATGGAGCTTCCACCACCTCTCTGGGCAACCTGGTCCAGTGTTTTACTACCCTTCTAGCAAGGAAATTCTTCCTAATATCTAACCTAAATGTCCCCTGCTGCAACTTGAGACCATTGCTTCTTGCTCTGTCATCTGCCACCACTGAGAACAGTTTACCTCCATCCTCTTCCAAACCCCGCTTCAGGTAGTTGAAGACTGCTATTAAGACTCCTCTCAGTCTCCTCTTCTCTAGATTAAATAATCCCAATTCCCTCAGTCTTTCCTTGTAAATCATGTCCCCAGCCTCTTCCCATGTTTCCCTATATTTATACCCCTTCCCTACCCCCTACCTTTTGCTTTTAGCCTTAGAATGTGTCTTTATTTCCCCATTTTCCTAGTTATTTCAGTTCCCAACATTAATGTTTTATCTTTTCTTTCCCGTCTGTGATATTCTCTCTTCCATTTCTTTTTCTTTTCTCTCTCTTATTCAGTCCCACTCGAATCCTTGAATACCCCTAGTTTTGTGACTTCTCCCAGTAGTCTCGTCCTTGTACTTTGGTATCTTTTTTTCTCTTGGGTTTAAGAGTTAGGGCTGTGAGAGGCTTCAGACAGAGCTTCAGATCCAGAGAAGCTTTGGATCCTTTGGGGTTCGAAGCAGCACATCCAGGTCGAAGCGTTGGCCTTGTTCGGCTTCCCGAAGCAGAAGAGTTCCGGAAGCGCTTCAGAGCCGCCTCGGAGATCTGGCCATAGGGTATAATGGGGAAACAATAAAATATCTATAACTTTATTGTTTGTTGTCCGATTTGGATTAAATTTTCAAGGGTGGTAGTCCCTGCAGAGACTATGAAGCCTGCCAAGTTTCAAGAAGATTGGTGCAGGGGTTTGGCAGGAAATGCACCCCAAATTCCTGAAAGCAAAACTCATGTCACATCTAGGCATAACATAGTGGGGTGAAAACTGCAGGGGTGGTAGCCTATGCTGAGGCCACAAAGCCTGCCAAGTTTCAAAAAGATGGGTGCAGGGGTTTGGGGGGAACTGCCCCTCAAGTTGTGGACAAGCAAAACTCATGCCATGGGTGACATAGTGTGTTTGTTAAGGCGCAACGGGGTGACAGCTGCAGGGATGGTGGCCCCTGCTGAGGCCACGATGCCTGCCAGCTGTCAAGGAGATTGGTGAGACTGGCAAGTCTCATGCTCTCAACAGAGGCTACCATCCCTGCAAGTTTCATCCAAATCAGACCAAAACCAACAAAGTTATAGATATTTCATTGATTCCCCGTTATATACCCTATGGCCGGATTTCCGAGGCGGCTCCGAAGCTTTGGAGCCACTTTGGCCAGATTGAGGTGGAAACCCAGTCTAGAGATCTGGATTGGATCACTGCCATCTGAAGCAGCTGGATCTGAAGCCAGATTGGATCGTTGCCGACTCGCACAGGCCTATTAAGAGTTTGCAATTGCACTTCATTATTTATGGTGTTGCTTCTTGCTTTATGTGTCAGTCTCAGGTTGAGATTCCATTAACTTTTAATTTGTCAAGGATTTCAAGGCATTATTTTTCCCTGTATAAGGTACTGCTGTTCTTGATGTGTAAAGATAAATTTAAAACTCCATCTTTATTTTATTTGCTCCTCTGAGAGATGCTATAATTGCACTCGGTTCCTTCCTTTTCCTTAATGTTGCCTGTGACAAGTCTTGAAACACTTGGATTTTATGTCTTCTCAGAGTAGGATTAGAATGTCTTTTTGGCTGCATGTACACGTTGAAATGATTCAGGATAATTCTCCTGGTTTTGTTTTCCTGGTAGATGAGCCTACCAGTAAAGTACTGTCCAGATGTTAGAGGGACCTGGCTAGTGAAGAGCATAGAGACTGTGCTGCCAGTAGCCCATAGCCAGGGAGCCTCTGTGTACACTTTCTAGCGTGCTCTGCAGGATCCCCTGTCCACCTGAAGACAGCTGATGGCAGTTTGATTGGCTGGCTGCCCTGTGGCAGCCTGCTTACAATACCTCTTTCCTCCCTTCCTATGAGATTTTGAGAGGGGAGATCCAAAGACTCTCTCCTCTCTTGCCAGTTGCAGGAATATCAACTTCTATGGCAGCAGCCTGTAATGGATCCCTACCCCTCTTGAACCGGACCCAGACTGCTCAGGGTCACACGGAGGGGACACATGCCTTGGCAACCTCTCTCTCCCTGCAGTCCTGGAGTGCAGTGTGGGGTTGGTGAAGGGGCTAATCTTTCCTGGCCCCAGAGCACTTGGGGGGAGTGTCTTGCTCCCTGCTTGGCTGATGCAGTAGAGTTCAACTCAAGTGACAGTCTCCCTGAACCTTTGGGGGTAGTTGGGAGTAAAGCATGCTGGGATACTGAAGGATCATGCTGCAGCTTCTGTCAGAAGGATGAGTGTACAGACATTTGGTCTCCCAGGAGAAACTCTATCAGGAATGACTTCTTCCAAGTTGGTGTGGTTTATTTGTCTCCTGAACTGCTTTTTTGCTCTAGTAGAAAAACTTGGAAAGGCTGTACATTTGTGGTTTCTACCAGGACAACTGTGACTCTCCCAGGAGAAACTGAAAGTCTTCACGTAGCCTCTAACCTTCAGAATCTACTGCTTTTGTTCAAAATAGAGAAAATATAGTATCATGTCTCTTGGGATGTTTGAATTTGTGAGAGTGGAGAAAGCCACGTGTGATCTGTCTACAAAGACTGTTGATTGTTTTCAGCTGTAGGAAAGAGTCGAATATCCGCTCTAAATATTCTGCTGGATCTCGCTTCTTCACACCTTTTGGGAGTCCTCTTATTCTTAGGTCCAGTTTCTTCTCTCACAATTTTCAATATCTCAATTTTCTCTACAAGACCTTTTTCTGCTTTTTTTTCCAATCACCTTAATTTTATTTTGGCAATTTGCTGTTGACTTCAGCCTTCCCTCCACCTTTATCTCCTGGTCTGTGATCCTGCCCCAATGTCTTTATCTTTGCTTAGATTTTTATCAAACTGTGCTTCCACAGAGGATTTTAAAGCTCTGATTTCTGACTCACCAAAGTCTATTCTGATCAAAAAAGGCTGTTTTGTCTTTTACTTTTTCTCCTCTGCTTGTTCTCCATCTCTGTACAGAAGCCATTTTTGATTCTGCAGACCTTGTCAGCGGTTCTGAATGAGGATTTTTCAGCAAGTTTTGTCTGGGGAAGTAGGTTTTCAAATTGATCTCCTTATATAGGGTATGCATTTTACAAACAAAAGATATACTTTTGGGGAGTTAAGGGGGTCAGAGATCAGGAATGTTTGTGGATGGTGCTGTCAGGCAGCCATCTGTTCTGGTGATGTCATGTGACCTCCACAATTTCTGAGTTCTAATGCAGTGAATAACTCCTTCCCATTCTCTTTGCCCACTTAAATTCTTTCCCTCAATTTCTCCATTGGTACAGTGGAGAATAAACTTACCTATGTGACATGAGGACAAAAAAAGTACTTACTTTGTTATTAAGTGTCATATGCAATCTAGTTAGCAAGTAAAGAGAGATATTGCAACTGCAGTGGAGTGTAAGGGTGTATCCATAATGCTTAATAATGGCACAAGACAGCAGCGTACTGAGATGTACCATGTCCATTCTGGTTCAGAAGGTTGTACACACAGATGTAGTGTAGCCAACTCAGTGCTACTCACATGCACACTACATCACAATAAGATGGACACACTCCTTCCATTTGGGAAAGTAGTGTGTGCAAACCTAACACCATAATTGAATGGTATATACATACTCAGATTAATAGGATTCTGTCACATAAATTGAGCATAATCATTCTTATTACCAGATATTAAACTTCAGGATGAGAAAAAAAATATGGTATCAGTATCTGGTCTGACACATAGCATATACCCTTTTTTCCCCAAAAAACAACTTCTGGAAATTGCAGTGCACATTATATATGAGAAATACGATAAGAGTAGTTTCTACCATTTGCCAGGCAAAAGTGAAAGTAAAATCTGTAAAGGGCTCACAGGGACAATGAGAATAACAATGAGCCAGCTTGGCACTTGGCTGCTGCTTTTACTCAGTTACTTACTACAAGGCAAGATTTTTTTTCTTCTTCATTTCTGCCCTTCAAAAACAAAGTGCGTGTTTTATTCTCAGGTGTGTTGAATGTGAGGAAAAATGCGGTACTTTGTTAAACATTTTGTTAATTTCAATATCTTTCCTATGTTAGCACATTCTGCCATTCAGGCATCTACAGTGATGTCAGTATATAATAAGGGAAAATAGTTTTTATTTTTTATAAAGCAAAATTGCGTGTGTATGTTGTTCAGCAGCCAGAGGAAGAGTCTAAAAAGCAAACACTATATTGACAGCAGCTAGAACGCAAGCAGTTCCTTAAGAATAAAAACTGTGCTTTGTCTATATTGTATACTGGTTCCACTTCATCCTAGAAGATTGAAGAATCACAGTTGTTTCAAAAAGGGAAGGAAGAAAGAGTCGATTTTTGTGTTTATATAGTGATTGTGTGTATATGTATCTATCTTTATAAATTTGCAAATAAAATTTCTCCTCTTGGGACTAAAGTAACATTTTTCCATATTTGCATATATTATAGTTAGCTTTTCAGGATTCCTTAGAAAAATCTCTTGTTTCTTCCATTCTGCTTTTTAAAAAATTGATTCTGTTCCCTTTTCCAGCTTTAAGCTGCAACTCTTCAGTCTTAAGTGAAGTGGGATCAGGTACACATTACAGACATAGTATAGTTCTTAATCTGAAGGACTTAAATGTGTTCTGGCTCTTGTCAGTGTGGTCTTGCTTTTTAGACTCTTCCTCTGGCTTATGGATAGTGAACACTGCCCTCTGCTGGTAATATTGACTTAATGTTATGTATGCAAGGCACATCTTAATTATTTCCACATAGACAGATATTTGAGTATAAAGTTATGCTATACAATATATACTGTATTTTAATTATTTCCTAAAGAATTATGTCCGAATACTAATTAGCTAATTCTTAGCATCACAGTAAACTCTAGGGCAGAGCTTTCCAAACTGTGTGCCGCGACACATTAGTGTGTCGGCGGCAGTGTGTAGGTGTGTCGCGCGAAATGCAGAAAATTTTGCGGAAGGGCACCGCGGAGCCCCCTTACTCACGTCTGCTTCCCTTGGCCCCTCCCCCGGAACTGAATTACTGTGTCGCGAAATGATGCATGTCTAAAAAGTGTGTCACTAACATGAAAAGTTTGGAAAGCTCTGCTCTAGGGGCTATTTTGTAAATGGGAAAATGAATGAGTAAAAGCTTAAGTGGTTTGCCCAAGGGTGTGTGTGTGTGTGTGTGTTTTACTGGTGGAGACAGAAATAGAGTCAAGGAGTCCTGGCTCAAAGCAGGCTCTAACTACTGGATCATGTATTACGTTGTAATTAAAGAAAAAAAATGAAATCTGCTATATGTATCCCATGAAGCAAGGGTGTTAAACTCACCTCTTGCCCCAGACCAGGTCTGGTCTATGGGGCTCTTTATGGGATGGATCCAACTCAGGACACAGGGTGGCTCTGGTGGCAGTAGTGGCAGATGTAGCTCCTGCTTGGTGCAGGTGGTGGTGGTGGCAGTGGCTCTAGCTCCTGCCCAGTGTACACAATAGTGGTGGCAGCAGCTCCGGTTTCCACCCCATGTGCCATGCCAGAGCTGGAGCTGCTACAGCCCATGTGTCTTATGCTGTGGCAGCAGTTCCAGCTCAGGCATCGAGCACACACCCAGTATGGCTCCGTCTTAGTGTACAGCACAGGTGGCAGCAACAGTGGGACCAGCAGACAAGGCTGTGGCAGTGGCAATAGGTGAATCAACTGGAGGTCAGCTGGGGCTGTGATAGCTCTTTCTTACCCCCGTGCTGCTGATCTGTGTCCAGTGGGGCCCAGAGACCCCAGATTCTGTGACAGGCCCCTCTAGCCACAACTCCCAACTTCTAGTGGCCTGCCAGTAGCCTCACAGGCTGGATATAGTGGCTCCGTGGGCTGTATGTTTGACTCCCCTGTTCCCCATTGTGGAACGTATTATTTTATACACGAATGTTATTATACACAGGGGCCCCACTGTGCCTACGCACTGTATATACGTTTAAGTAGACCAAATGTCTAGCCCTGAATAGCTTGCTCTTTTAATATGGAAGATATAACAAGCAAGTGCTAAAGAAAATGGAGGGGAAGGATGAAAAGTGAATATAAGTTAAGAAGGTCACCAGTGGAATTTTCAAAAGCACCTAAGGAATTTAGGAATACAAGTCCCATTGACTGTGCGTCACATGAACACTTTTGTTAATCCTGCCTTGCATGATTGCATAGTTCAGCACATCTACAGCTTGATGGTTCTGACTCATTTGGAGGAGAAAATTTCTCTTATGAAACAGTTTTGCTGTCCCTGAATGCTGTTTATCCTAAGTAAAGTTTAATCTACCTCAGGAGGGGTGGTGGTTAGATAAATCATTATAGCTGCAAATAACTGTGCCAGAGTAAATAGAGGTCAAAATTATTTAAAATATATATTTTAGAAGCATGCATTTTCATTGCTTTTTCTTAGTTTAATTTGGGGAATTGGGAACTCTCTTCCAATGGAAAAGGGAATGTTTTATAGCTTGCATGGTTATTGCTTTACTCTTAACTTCTCTGTTGTAAAGAAAGTGTCAAGCATTCTTTATAAGACTGGTTTTTTAGTTGCTTATAACTGGCAACTTTTCCCATTAAATCTATATTTTGCATGCCAAGTATCTGCCTCAAGTTGACTTTTTGGAGAGAAATTTTCCATAAGTAGTATAGAAAGAAACTAATGAAATGTATTGGGGGAGTTTTCCTATTAAATAATGTTGAGACCTTTTTCTTTGAAAAGTTCTCATAGCTTGCTTTGGAGCTGGGACTGAAATTTGGATACAAGACAGATACAAGACTTGGATGAGAAACTTGGGAAGCAGTGATTGGTAGTAGCTACATAGGGAGAGTGAAACTGGAATGAGGATTTGAGTGATGATCAGTAGAGAAACAGTTTAGTGTTAATGGGATAGAAGGGGTTGTGCTTAGTACGAAATAGAAAGAAATCCTGTGTTTTACTAGTGCACACACTCCTAGTGAAATGAAACCCAAGAATCCTGTCTCACCCTTCCAGCACCGTCAGCAAATACCTGCGATGCTTACTAGCCATCTAGTCCATTGGTGCTGGTCTACAGAAGAGGGTCATCAACTAAAATTATCAGTAATTTTTTCTGACTGAAGTGGTAGAAGTTTAGAATAGGGTTGGCAAGCTGGTCAATTGATGGGTCAAATATTGTTAATTGATCAGTCAATTGACAGCATATTTTTTGACCAAAGATTATAGCAATTTTACCCCCAAAAAATATGTTTTGCAGTTTTATTGACAAAAATATGTTTCTTTTATTGTTTTTTGACACATTTCTTAGTGGAAAATATGTGCTTTATCTGTGTATTATTTAGATATCTTGGCAATTTTTTACATTTTTAACTGATATTTTGACCAGTCAAATACCCAACCCTAGTTTGGAATACCATGAACAATTCTGGTCGACTCATATTCAAGTAAGTTGAATTCAGATTGGAACAGATGCAGAGAAGAGCTACTAGGGTGATCAGGAAAATGGAGAGCTCATCATACAAAAAGAAACATCTGGTACCACTACATTAATGTTCATAGATTTGTTATAGATTTCATAGATATTAGGGCTGGAAGGGACCTCGGAAGATCATAGAGTTCAGCCCCCTGCCCTAGGGGCAGGAAGTCAGCTGGGATCAAAGGATCCCAGGAAGATAAACATCTAAATGTCTCTTAAAGGAGTCCAGAGTAGGTGCTTGCACCATCTCTGGGGTGGTCTGTTCCAGGCCTTAGGGGCTCAGACAGTAAAGAAGTTCTTCCTTATGTCCAGCCTGAAACAGTCTTGGAGGAGTTTGTGACCATTTGACCTTGTCATCTCTCGGGGCGCTCTGGTGAACAGATGTTCCCCCAGATCCAGATACACAACCCTTATATACTTATAGGCAGCCACCAGGTCCCCCCCTAAGCCTGCGCTTTTCCAGGTTGAAGAGTCCCATGGCTCTCAGCCTCTCATCATAAGGCCTGTTCTCCTGCCCTCTGATCATGTGCATGGATCTCCTCTGGACTCTCTCAAGTTTCTCCACATCCTTTTTAAATTGTGGAGCCCAGAATTGGATGCAGTACTCCAGCTGCAGCCTCACCAAGGCTGAGTACAGCGGGTGGATGACATCCTGGGATTTGCTTGAAAAGCATCTATGGATGCAAGCCAGGGTTTTGCTCATTTTACCAGCTGCAACATCGCATTGGTGGCTTATGTTCATCTTGTGGTCAATCACGACCCCCAAGTCCCTTTCGGCTGTGGTGCTAGCAAGCGTAGCACTGCCGAGCCTACAAGCGTGCTGCGAGTTTTTTTTCCCAAGGTGGAGTACCTTGCATTTTTCGGTGTTGAACACCATCAGGTTTTCGTCTGCCCTTTTTCTGAGCCTGTCTAGGTCGGCCTGGATCACAATCGTGTCCTCAGGTGTGGATGCTTTATCTCAAAGTTTGGTGTCATCGGCGAACTTGGCCAGTCCACTTCTGATACCAATGTCCAGATCATTGATAAAAATATTAAAAAGTATAAGCCCAAGGACGGAGCCTTGGGGGACCCCACTGGTCATGGCGCACCATGATGATTTACTTCCGTTGACTACCACTGTCTGGGTCCAAACTCGGAGCCAATTCCCCAGCCATCGGACTGTGATGTAGCCGAGGCTGCAGTTGGCTAATTTTTCCATGAGATGATCATGGGACACAAGATCAAAGGCTTTTTTAAAATCAAGATATATGACGTCAATCTCTCCCTTTGTCCAGGTGATATGTCACCTGGTTATAGAAGGAGATGAGATTGGTCAAGCAAGACTTACCAACAACAAACCTGTGCTGGCTATCCCTCAGGATGTTGCCATCAGCCAGTTTGTCAAGAATGGTCTCTTTGATAATCTTTCTTCCCCAGCATAGAGGTCAGGCTGATAGGCCTGTAGTACCCTAGATCTACTTTCCTCCCTTTCTTGAAGATAGATACCACATTGGCCTTCTTCCAATCTTTGGGCACTTCACCTGAGCACCAGGAGTTCTTGAAGATCCATGCCAGTGGCTGAGCTATGATGCTTGCCAGCTCCTTAAGTACCCTGGGGTGTAAACTGTCTGGGCCAGCTGACTTGTAGGTGTCCAGCCTCTCAAGGTGCTCCTTCATATGGTCTACATTGATGAAGGGTAACAATTCTCCCTCACCCTGGTCATCCCATACTGTATTGAGTAGAGCTATCCCTTGGGACTGGTGAAAAAACAACGCAAAATACCCATTAAGCAGGTTGGCTTTTTCCTGGGCGTCGGTTGTCAGTTGTCCCATATGGTTTAGCCAGGGTCCAGTGTTACCCTTGCTTTTCCTCCAGCTCCCCACATATCTAAAAAAGGACTTTTTATTGTCTTTGATACGTGTAGCCAGTTGGAGTTCAGTCGCAGCCTTGACTTTCCTAGTTTGCTCCCTACAGCTCCGGATCAGTGCAGAATACTCTTCCTTTGAGGTGGATCCTGTCTTCCATCCTTTATAGGTCTTTCTTTTTCAGACACAGGAGGTCCACAAGTTCCCTGCAGAGCCTAGGGGGCTTCTGTGCCCTTTTGTTGCCTTTCCTCCGAGATGGGATAGACATTGCTTGTGCTTTCAGGATCGCTCCCTTGAGGAGAAACCACTCATCCTGAACTCCCCTCCCCTTCGGGTCGTGGTCCCTTAGGGCCTCACCAACAAGCCTCCTGAGCTTGTCAAAGTCAGGTTTCCTGAAGTCGAGGACTTCTGCGTTGCTGACTGACTTGCCAGCTTTACGGTGGATAGTGAAGGTGATCGGCTCATGGTCACCGTCTCCCAGCTCCCCTTCAATCAGTAGGTTACTGATTAGATCATCCCCCATTGCCAGTACCAGGTCAAGCAGCACTTTGCCTCTCTTTGGTCCATAGACTTCTTGAGTCAGAGCTTATCCACACGCATGAGGAAGCTTTGTGACCGTTCAGATTTGGCCGAGTGCTCTTCCCACGAGATGTCTGAGTAGTTGAAGTCTCCCATGACAACCATGCACCGGGAGCATGCAGCCTCAGCCAGTTCCTTGGCGAATTCTTGGTCAAGCTCTTGATCCTGGTTAGGAGGTCTGTAGTAGGCTCTTACCATTGTGTTCCCTGTGCCACGTTCACCACTGATTTTAACCCAGAGAGTCTCCAGTCATCCACCCTGGATGCCAATGTCGGCTTGCAGTGACGTATAGCTTTCCTTGGCATAGCAAGCTACACCCCCACCCCTTTTGTGCACACGATCTCTCCTGTACAAGGTATAGCCATCTATACCTGTGGCCCAGTCATAGGTGGAGTTCCACCAGGTCTCCGTTATCCCTATGAGTTCGTAGTCATTCTTGTTTAGCAGGAGGGCCAGTTCCCTCTGTTTGTTCCCCATGTTGTTTTGAGAGGTAACAGACCTTGCTACCGTACACAAGTAGTGCTGGTATCATACACATGTAGCACAGACTTGTGCTAAGTGACTTGTGCGTTAGATAAGGAGGGGCACAATAGAAAAAAAATAGTGCAAGGAATCATAATGAAAAAATGTATCCTGATACTTACTCTGGCATTCCCTAAAATTTGTGTGCTTGACTTCACAACCTTATTAATAATGTTCTTTTTGCATATTTTATGAATAAATAGCATAGGAGCCACCACTGGTCAATATTTTATCTCTTGAAGTGCCAAATCTAGTGCAAAAGAAGATTCAAGAAACCCCACAGTAGATATTTTAAATGCAGTCAGCCCTTTGTGTCGCTCTCAGGAGAAAGTCAATTATGTGCTTATTAGATTAGATCTTCAGCCTAAAACCATGTGCTAAATGTGGTCATCAGGAATCCTGGTTTTCTCTGATAAAATATCCCCTATTTTTGCCGTAAAAAAAGTAACCCAAAATCTACATTTTTCTGTGATCAAAATGAACACCACTAATCTGTCTGTCTGTCTATTCTAGCGAATTGCCCATCAGGAATGACGGGAGGGGGCACAGGCATGGACAGAGGCCCATGTCCCCTCCCCACCCTCCCCCCGTCTGGGCCTGTTCCCAGCCTACCTCCCCTTTGGGTCTGGGCCTGTTCTCTCCCCAACCCAACGCTCCGGATCTGCCCAGTCCAGCCCACATCCACCTGCCTGCCCTCCCTCCCTCCCAGCTGTTGGCAGGGCCCGGCGGCAGAGCGCCGTCACCATGAACCCCTACCCCTCCCTGCTGGCTTTTGTTGGGGCCCAGTGGTGGTTTCATAGTAGCTAGGGTCAGGAGGGACCTGAACAGATCATCTAGCCTGACCCCC
>NW_005842404.1:853812-863307 GCF_000455745.1 Alligator sinensis | reverse complement strand
GCCCTCTCACCAGGCGGGTGGCCCTCCTCTGACCCCTCTCCAGGCTGGCCACATCCCTTTTGAAGTGCAGTGCCCAGTACTGGATGCAGTACTCCAACTGCGGCCTGACCAAAGTCGCATAGAGGGGGAGTATCACCTCTCTGGACCGGCTTGAGATGCACCTTTGGATGCATGACAAGGTATGGCTGGCCTTGCTGGCTGCGGTCTGGCATTGGTGGCTCATGTTCATTTTGGAGTTAATAATGACTCCAAGATCCCTTTCCGCCTCTGTGCTTTCAAGAGGGGAACTCCCCAGCCTGTATTTATGCTGTGGATTCCTTCTCCCAAGGTGCAGCACCCTGCATTTGTCTGCGTTGAACCCCATCCTATTCTCGTCTGCCCACTTTTGTAGTCTGTCTAAACCTAGTTGCAGCCTCTCTCTCCCTTCAAGCGTGTCCACCTCACCCCACATCTCAGTTTCATCAGCAAATTTGGACAACGTGTTTTCCACCCCCTCGTTCAAGTCGCTAATGAAGATGTTAAACAGTGTGGGCCCGAGGACCGAGCCCTGGGGTACCCCCCCACTGCTCACATCTCGCCAGGTTGAGTACAACCCGTCCACCACTACTCTCTGGGTTTTCATAGATTTCATAGACATCAGGGCTGGAAGGGACCTCGGAAGATCATCGAGTCCAGCCCCCCGCCCAAAGGGCAGGAAGTCAGCTGGGGTCATAGGATCCCAGCAAGATAAGCATCCAGTTTCATCTTGAAGGTGTTCAATGAAGGCGCTTGAACCACCTCCGGTGGCAGGCTGTTCCAGACCTTGGGGGCTCGGACAGTAAAGAAGTTCTTCCTTATGTCCAGCCTGAAACGGTCTTGAAGTAGTTTGTGACCATTCGACCTCGTCATCCCTTGGGGCGCTCTGGTGAACAAACGTTCCCCCAGATGCTGGTGGTCACCCCTGATAAACTTGTAGGTGGCCATCAGATCACCCCTGAGCCTGCGCTTTTTCAGGCTAAAGAGCCCCAGGGCTCTCAGACTGTCATCGTAGGGTCTGCTTCCCTGACCTCTGATCATGCGCGTGGCTCTTCTCTGGACTCTCTCAAGCTTCTCCACATCCTTTTTGAATTGTGGAGCCCAAAACTGGACACAGTACTCCAGCTGCGGCCTCACTAATGCCGAGTACAGGGGGAGAATGACGTCCTGGGATTTGCTTGAGAAGCATCTATGGATGCAAGCCAGCGTTTTGGTTGCTTTACTAGCCGCCCCATCAGCCAATTTTTTACCCATCCAAATGTGGTGGGGTGGTGGTGGCGCACTCCCTGCTGTCATGGTGGGCAGGGACAGTTCCACATTTGGCCCTACCCCCACTTTTTGTCCAGTAAGGGGAGGGGTGAACAGGCACACTCCCCGCACCCTTGCCCCCACTGTTTCTGGGCCAGGCCCGATTCTCCCCCGCTTTGGGGTTGTTGTCAAGGCGCGGCAGTGGTGGGGTGCTGCCACCATGACCCCTCCCCCCCCTTTCCCCTCCCTGCCAGCTTTTTGTTGGGGTCTGGTGGCTCCGCATCCCCCTGCATCCAGCCCTGCCCCCACTTCTTGTCCTTGGCATTGCTTGAAGGGGAGTGGGGCAGGGGAGGCAAGGCCAGCAGTGCTGGCCTCACCTCCCCCACACTCCGCCTGGTCCTCGATGCAACTTGCAGGGAGCAAGGCAGGGGAGGCGAGGCCATGCTCTGAATGGTTCTTACTGCTGCTTCGCCGTCATGGTGGTGCTCTGCCATGCTGTCTCCTGTCGAACACTTGTGGAGCACTCTGATTGGCTGTTTCACTTAGCCAGTCAGAGTGCACATAAACTATTATGAACAGACAGACTAAGGCTTTTATACTGTTAGAATATATATAAGTGGTGTTTCATGTTGATCACAGAAAAGTGTGGATTTTGGGTTACTTTTTTAAATCTGAAAATTGGGGATTTTTTAACTTGGAGGAAACCAAGATCACTGGTAATCATTATCCTTTACCTTTTAAATTTGCAAAGCTCTCCACGGCACATGCCATTCATTCTTTTATTTACATTTTTATATTGCACTCCTCACCATGATGTTAGTGCTTTAGTTTTCCATGTTCCTCAGCTTCAAATTTAGAAATGTAACTGAATTTAGATCATGCCTCAAGTTCTGTTAATTCCCTCTTGAATCATCACCCTAAAGATATTATTTCTGCATCAGCCATACTACTGGCAGGCATAGTTTCCTGTAATCTATAGAAAGACCTTTATATTTATTGTTGAATGTGTACACTCACAAACATTATCTGTTTTTTTCTCTTTTGCAAATATCTATTTTTTTATATACACATGAATTTCAATAATTGATTTATATGTAGTTATCAATTGTTGGCCTTATGTATTTCATTAAAACTGAATCTAATCTTTCTCAACATCAATTTAATGTAACATTTTGCCTTAAGTTAGAAAAAGATATTGCATCCTAACATATGTAAAGCATTTTTGTCTGCTTAAAAACAACCCTAACAGACACGCTTTGTTGTCATTGCTGAGTCAACAAAGAAGAACACTTTATACTCTTGTTACATGGAATATATAATGGAAACAGAAGAAGAGTAACTCTTAAAACAGTCTACAGAGAGCTGTAGATAATAAACATCCTACTTGAACTGAGATGATGATAGCAGAAAATGCATTAACTAGATGGTGAAACAAAAACGAACAAAGTTGACAGCTCGATTGTGCAAACTGAAGTGGACTGGCCACTTTGTTATGAGGTAGCCTGTGTTAGTGCTAATGTGTTTTACATTAGTGTAAAATACTGACTCCTGGCATTAGAGTTAATGACAGAAATCTATAACAGTTCTACCTTGCCTTCCCATTTCATACAATTCAACAATAAAGTAAGATCTTTATCCATTAAAGGTCTGCACAGTATTAGAGACAACTGTATACTCCCTGCAAATGACAGATATTTTCTATAAATGCACGATATCAAGTTCTTCATATTTTGGTAAGAATTTTATAAAAAAGTGATACCAAGATATATGTTTTTCCTTTTTGTTTTTCAACAACCACAAGTATCAGTGTTGAAGTGTTTTAATTGCTCAGATAGGAAGATGTGGAATGTGATCTATATAATGAGGATTTGTTCCAGATAATCTTGTGGAGATAATATGCTTGTAGATACTGCTAACTGAAATGCCATTCAGTATTCAATTTATTTAAAAAAATCAATTTTACATGGAACATTATGCTAATTTAAAGTACTAACTCTGGCTTGAAAGATACCTTATATTAATGTTTATGAAATAAAATAAATTACATCTTTATAATTCTATTGGGCGCATCCAGATGAGTCCACATGTGCCTCTTGCCCCATCTCAAATCCCTTTGAGACAGGGCAAGAGGTACGTGCAGAAACAAAAAAATGTTCCCCGCACTGCAAGTTTGCAGCGCGGGGAGAAAATTAGACCCCTGGATATTCAGGGGTCTAAAAAAACTGAAGCTTAAAAAAGTGGGACAGGGCACAGTCCCGAGTCAACCAGAGGCTGGGTCCTCCATGGAGACGCTCTGGCTGCGAGAGCATCTCTGTGGTTGTCCCCTCACCCTGGTGCTGAAACATGCAGCCTGCCTACCCGGGCCCCCTGCCAGTAAATAGGGGGTGGGGGGCCTGGAGTAGTGGGGAGAGGACCATGGGGGAACCCCTGCTGGCCCCGCTCACTCCCCCAGCCCTCTGATCCCAGCCCCACCCCCCTGCCTGTTGTTATCCCTATTTTTATATGTGAGATCCTGAGCCAAAGCGGCAAATGAAGCAACTTCCCTGCAGTCACTCAGCAGGCTATTGAGAGGCAAGAACAGAAGCCAGGTCTCCTGGTTCATGATCTGGGTTGCTTCCCGTTAGGATGCACTGCCTCCCTTGTTTAGTAGTTCGTACTTGCATGTGTTGATGCTATGCTTTGAAAGAGGAAAATAAGTAGGGTTTGGGGTTTTTTGTCAAACCTAGTCTTTGCCCCCCTGAATCCTGACAGAAGGAAATGCTTTTGTCTGAGAGATGCATGGGCTCCATTGCCAATGATGCTAGCAACACCCAGCTTTGTATCTCCTCGATCCACGAGAGCAGCCTCTGGAAGAGGTGCAGCTGGCAACAGTGAAGTGACACTCATAGGGAATATGAAAATCTGCTAATGCACTATGAGGGCAGGAACCATATTTTTTCTGTTGTAGATTACCAATCTTTCATGCAGATGGAAACTTCTGTATATTACTATGGTGTTGTTAAACAGAGGCTCCAATTCATTGCATCTGCTTTTTATTTCACTGCACATGTAATCTGGCCACTAAGCTGTTTTAACTAGCCTAGATATCCTTTAATGGCACAGTTGCTCTAGAGGTGCTTATGTCATGCCCTCCAGGCTACCAGTGTAGTTGAGAAATAAGAATGTGGTGTGATGGAAAGGTGTGTCATGAGATGCCCATACCACAAGTCAGTCATCAAATGCAGTTTTGGTTTCTCATGCCTTTCTATGCGAACTCACAAGGGAAAAAAGGGTCCTAGAACTCTTATACAGAAAGCTCTTATGTCCGTATTCTTCAGAGAGTCCAAATAGTGGTACTTGGAGCTATTACTGGTGGCTTGGTCACATTATACTGACTTTCCTCCCTATTTCTAGTTGGCAAATGATACATAACTGATGGAAGGGGAAAGTGACACTAAATATACTGCATGCTTAGATTTTGAGAGAGACCATATTATGTACCCAACAAACACGGATGAAAATACATATATACTTTTATAATAATACTTTTCCATTTGAATAGCTGTTGTCCTTTTCACAGGAATGTTGCTTTATTATAAATAGGGAAACAAGTGATTCATTCAGTTGATAATGGAAGGGGAGATGATCCTATGAGAGGGACTGGATTAGCTTCTGTGGTACCCACACTTGCCAGTTAGCTTAATAAATTGAAAGCTATGCTTTTTCTTCAGAAGAGTTCTCTGGAATTACATGTAGAGCTTCACATAGATGGCTTGCAAAAATAAAGAACTTTTGCATAAGAGTCTGTTTTGTTTGATATTTTGAATGAGGGAAGGTAAAAGAAAATTGGGTTAGAAATCATTTTAAAATCTCCAAAATCCTCATACAAGGTCTTGCAAGAGAAGTCCATGTTACGTTACAGTTTAGGTGAGGGGTCGGTAACGTTTTTTGGTGGAGGGCTGGAATGACCTAACTCAGATTGGAGGCAAGCAAGCACTAGGACCTGGCCATCTTCAGTGCTTCTCCCTGAAGTTCAGGGGAGAGCTCCCTTTCTGCTGGAGCCTGTGCCATCCAGCTGTGGTACATCATGGGCAAAGCTCTCTTCTACTAGAGCCCTGGATGCCTGATTGCAGTACAACATGGGGAGAGAACCCCCCTCTCCCAAAGCCATGGCTCTGCAGACTGGATCCAAAGGCTCCATGGGCTATAGGTTGCCAACCCCTTGTCTAGGTAATTGCCTTTGGCCTAACTGAAAATTCCCTTTCCCTGAAAATAGCTTCACTTTGTTTTTCATATCCTGTTTTTAACAGTGTTGTTCTGCACTGCTATATTCCATTTTGGGGGTTAGATGCAGTTCATGAATGAGTGAAGATATTTCTGTTTATAGGTCAAAACCCTTCCCATCTAGTCTCATAATTATCTCAATTCAAGGTACTGAGCTACCTGCAGAAAAGGAAATAAGATTTGGCTCCTAGCTTGTAAATCAGTACTTGAACCTTTTTCCCCCCGCCTCTAACAGCAATGATTTATGAATAGCTCATGATAAAATGTTGCCTACCCTCATATTTTTCCTGGAGGAAAAGCATAGCACTGTTCATTTAGATCTTGACATGTAAGTAACAGAGAAAATAACTTTTAAAAATTCATCTGAATGTGTACTTGTATGTGATACTTATCTCTACATGTCTTTTATTAAGGATTTCAGTTATTTAAGTGAATAGCTAAAGTTTTTACTAAAGCTTTTCATTCATCATTAATGATAGGCCAAAGTTTGAAGAAAGTAAAATCATGAATAATCTTTCTTAAATAAAGCAGGATTTCTGGGAATACTGCTATAATTGATTTTTTTACAGATGATTATTACATTCAGAATCTGGAACCATAAGGATTTTTGTGAATTCACAATTACTTTTGATTGTATTAAATAAGAATTTTGATCAAGATATAGTGTATAAAATATGGATTTGTATCTTGACTGCAGATCTTTCAGCTCAAAAGCATCAGTAATGGATATTCCTAATTGCATCTTAAATTATTCATGTTTTGAATGGACTTTGTGGCTAGATTCCCTATTCTGTTTATTCTTCTGGTTTGGTTTATTGTTGTTGTTGGATTTGAGGTTGTCAGAGCTAAAAAATATGTTTGTCAGGTAATTAATAGGAAATTTTCAGATGAGCTGAATTCTAAACAGTGAAGCACTGTTTGGTTAAGATACCAGTTCTAGGAATGAACATCATAGTTGACTTTAGCTAGAATTGAAGAATCACAGAAATAAAGTATATTAAGGAGGAAAATAAGAAATATGCTAGTTTTTGCCCACTGTAGGTTAACTGTAGTGTTTCAAAACCTGGAATTAATGTATTAATCCAGAAGGGTTTCCAGCAATAATGTTTTTATATTTCAGCCACTTGGAGCCAGTGACTATTTGGAAGTATCTGACAATTTTGATACGGTCTTTGTTCGCAACATACCACTATTGACAATGGCACAAAGGACTCAAGCTCGCCGCTTTATTACTCTTATTGATACATTTTATGAGCACAAGGTAAGAACTAATTGTTTCAGATATACACATGCATAACATTAGTATCTTTAAAAATGACTAATTTAGAAATTATGGCTTCCTATTGATTTATTTGTTAGTAATGTGAAAGTCATTCATTTCTTGTAATGCTACCATGTGCTAAAAACAAAAACAACATTCCAGAGTGGTCTCACATAACACCCTAAGTCAAGAACAGTAAATATTACAATGTCTTAAAATATGTTACTAAGTCTTAAACATCAGCATAAATGTAGGTCTGGGATTATATGTACATCTTGAATAAGGATGGTTTCCGGAACAATAAAATAAATAACTACATTGACATTTTTGTCATTCTAATAATTTATGACTGTATCACTGAGCTCAGCTCCAGAATATTAAAAATAGCTTGGAAGGGACCATTTGGCTGTTTGCCTGTCTGGTCAGGATTCACAGAGTATTAAAGTGTTAATGGATTTGTTCAAACATGTTATTAATTTTAGAAGAGAATATTCACTGTAGACATTAGATCAGGTTGCAGAACTGCTAATGGAATAGTAACGATAAATGTAGCACTTAACTTGGATTTACAAAGGCTTCAATCATGAAAGCAAAATCAGCACTATTAAAACAACAGAAAAAGCCATTACTTGTTTAAACTGATCATTTTTTTAAAAAGTAATGAAAGATATTAAGCTCCATACTGTGTGTGATTACATATGCACACACTTAAATATTTATGTAATCAGGACATATCGATTGAGACTTCTCAAGAATGTTCTGGCAAGATGATCAGTGATCACAAGGGCCCTGATTCAGCAAAATACTTAAGCATGTACCTAATTTGAATCACATGAGTGGTCTATTGAAGTTAGTTCAGTTACTTAAAAGTTATATACTGGCTTTAGAAATTGTAGATATTGTTATATTTTCTAAGAAATTATGTATACAGTAGGTTAGATTAACAAAAGCATAGAAAAGTAAAGCTTGATGGGACCTCAAGAGATGGTTGGGTCCAACCTCCTGCTTTAGGCAGGATTGTCCCTATGTAATGGCCATCTCACATTAGATTTAAGACATATTAACTGCTCTTAAAATGCAAGCATCCATGTGTTCGGAGAGTAAAACACGTGCAAAGTACAATCATATAGTAGCAAGGTTAAGACTTTTCGTGGGAGGAGAATCTCCAGGTCATAGTAAGTAACACATGTTCAGCAATCAGTGGACTGCTCCATGGAGATATCATGAATATAAGACCCTGGTGTGGGGCTGGGGCTGGGGCTGACAATCAACAGATCACACATAATATGGAGCTTGATATCAGATGATTTTTAGTTCCAGCCCCTGCATCACACTAGAGCTGGTTCAAGACTGCCAGTGGCAGAGACTCAGTTCATCCTGTGGATCCAGGGTAGGTGCAGATCCAGCAGCAAAAGCAGCACCTTCTCCTCGACTTGGCCTTTCTGTGCCTCCCTCTGCCTGCTGTTAGCAGAAGAAACCTAGCTTGCCTCTGTGTGCCAGTGGCAGGTGCTCCCAGATTAGGCAGTCCTGGTTATGTAGCAGGGAGGTCATGGGCTTTGGGTATGGGAGTTGCATACTATCATGGGCAGACATGTGATCTGTGGTGTCCACTGCTGGGGTCAGTGTCAGGGATGGAGGAAGGGAAGGACAGGGGGTGGGTGCAGCAGGCTCCAGCCCTGTCCATAGTGAGCTGAGATCTTAGCAAGCATCATCATGTGCCTGCTCAGAACACATTTGAACTTTTTAATATGACATAGTAATGCTTATGGCAGTAGTCCCCAACCAGACAATTGGGGAGCCTCTTTTGTTCGATCCTAGGCTGGAGGGGGTGGGCGTGTATGCACATGTGTCCCCCCCACAGCCCAGCAGGTCAGTCTGTGGGGGTGGGAAGATGCAGGGGCCAGATCAAGGCCCCCACAGTGAGGAATGGACTGAATGCAGCACACAGGAGCAGGGAAAGGTGAGTGGGGCCCTAACTCGGCCAGGTGGCGGAAGGATTGGAGCCGGGGGGGGCCTCCTGCTGCTGGGTGCACCCCAGTCTAGGCCCTGGGGGCACATGCCCCCCTTCTCTGTGGGGTCAAAGGTGGCTGCCACTGCCCACTGTACCTTGAGCCCTGCTTCAGCTGGCTGTGTGTGAGTGCAGCTCAGCCCAGCGGCAGGATGCACATGGCGTCCAGCTGCTCCTGGACCAGCTGCAGCGGAGCTCGGGGTGCAAAGCCCAGCCCACAATGGCAGCCACCTCCACCGTGCACAGATGGGGGTGGGGCACATGCCCCCTCCAAACATGGGGCAGCATGGGCAGCTGCACCAGCGGTGAGGGACAGAGTGGGGCTGGGGCAGGGGCAGGCCCCGCACAGCTGGGGCGGGAGACGGAGCCATGAGCGGCTCATCGGGGGGGGGCGCTGGAAGCGTGTGGGTCACGCACCCTGGGAGGGCATGGAGGGCATGTGCCCCAGGATCTGCACACCAGGTGGAGTGGGCTGTGGGTTGGGGCTGGGGCAGCGTCAGACTTTTCCCGGCAAGGATGTTGGGCCGGGCTGCACTTGAGCCAGGCAGCAGTAGCGGTGTCGCTGGGAGTGAGGTTATGGGGGGCGCTGCAGCCACCCAAAAATTCACTGTAGCCCCTCCTAATATAGATTCATAGATGTTAGGGTCAGAAGGGACCTCAATAGATCAACGAGTCCGACCCCCTGCTCAGGCAGGAAAGA
>NW_005842404.1:847762-853342 GCF_000455745.1 Alligator sinensis | reverse complement strand
CCACTAGGACTCCAAGATCCCTTTCTGCTTCTGTGCCTCCAAGCAGGTCATTTCCTAGGCAGTGGGTATGCTGGACATTTTTCCTCCCTAGGTGCAGCACTTTGCATTTCTCCTTGTTGAACTGCATTCTGTTGTTTTCTGCCCATTTGTCCAACCTGTCCAGGTCTGCTTGTAGTTGTTCCCTGCCCTCCGACGTGTCCACTTCTCCCAATAGCTTTGTGTCATCCGCAAACTTGGACAGAGTACATTTCACTCCCTCGTCCAAGTCGCTGATGAAGACATTAAAGAGTATCGGTCCTAGGACTGAGCCCTGCAGGACCCCACTGCCCACACCCTTCCAGGTCGAAACCGACCCATCCACCACGACTCTCTGGGTGCGACCCTCCAGCCAGTTCGCCACCCACCGGACTGTGTAGTCATCCAAGTCACAGCCTCTTAACTTGTTCACCAGTATGGGGTGGGATACCGTATCGAAGGCCTTCCTTAAGTCTAAGTATACGACATCCACCCCTCCTCCTGTGTCCAGGCGTTTCATAACCTGGTCATAAAAAGAAACTAGATTAGTCAGGCACAATCTGCCTGCTACGAACCCGTGCTGGTTTCCCCTCAGCATTCCCCCTTCAGGCCTGTAATCATGAGTGGCTCTCCTCTGGACTCTCTCAAGCTTTTCCACATTCTTCCTGAAGTGGGGGGCCCAATACTGGACACAGTACTCCATCTGCGGTCTCACCAAGCTCGAGTAAAGTGAGAGGATGACTTCCCTGATTTCACTTGAGATGCATCAGTGGATGCACGCCAGAGTTTGGTTAGCTTTGCCAGCCACAGCATCACATTGGTGGCTCATATTCATCTTATGGCCAATCAAGACCCCCAAGTCCCTTTCGGCCGTGGTGCTAGCAACCATAGCACTGCTGAGCCTTTTAAGTATGCTGGGGGTTCTTCCTACGGAGGTGCAGAACCTTGTACTTCTCTGCATTGAAGGCCATCAGGTTTTGGCTGGCCCACCTTAAGAGTTTGTCCAAGTTGGCCTGTATCCCTAGCCTGTCCTGCAGTGTAACCGCCCTCCCCCATAATTTGGTATTGTCCGCGAACTTGCCCAGTTCACATCTGACTCCCGCATCCAGATCATTGATGAAGATGTTAAAGAGTTGTTTATTTTAAACAGTAAATCAGGCCTATAAACACTTTGCACCTGAACATACAGAATATATATTTAAAATATTTAATGACTCTGTTTACTAGACAGGCTCCTCTCCCCTCAATCAGTGATAATTTCTGGATCAAGAATCTATTAAAACAAAGATTGGTTCTTAAACATTAAAGTCTATTTACTAGCAAAGGACTAAATAATATATTCAGGTAACAGCACTGGTGAATGCTAGTCAATGAAAGTGATGAAAGATACTTGGAAAAACTACTGCAGAATTTTTCAAATACCTTTTTCATGAAAGATGGATTTTTTCCCCCTTCATTGTAAAGCACAAGTAATTGTATCATTTCACATTTTCCCATATTTCAGGTTCGTATTATTTGTTCTGCATCCATGCCTCTCCAAAGCTTGTTTCTGCAAGAATACCATGATGGTGGGCTGGAGGAAAGTAGGGTATTGATGGATGACTTGGGGTTGAGCCAGGTAAGTAATATTAACATCATCTTCTTTTGTTACAAAAGAATCTAATTGGTTTTGGTCTGATAATCATGGCAGCATTTTATGAAAAAGTCTAGTGAATGTTTAACTGATGATATACTGCTTTCCACTAGAATCTGTATGGCATATTTGTTGCTTTTATAACATAAACTTATGCTCTCCTACATATGCCGAAAGAGAAGATGACTAGGTGGAGAACCATTTTGCATAAATTTGTGGATCATTGCCTTTCTTACTATTCCAAGTGTTCACTCAGCTATGTACAAAAACAATGAGCTAAGTGTAACCCTGATGTAAGAGAAGGGTTACATTCAGGCATTAGCATAGCTCAGTATGTTTCACAATTGGAACTCTTTTTTTCCTACCTTTTTATAGATATGCAAGGCTACCTTATGAATCAGTATGCTGAATGCTATTCTGAATGCCCCTTGCTAGGTTTCTCTCATCTCAGAGAATGTAGCTGGGTATTTTAGTACAACTGCTAAGAGCTTTTTAAAACATTTTCGCTGAATGACTCCAGACAGAGCACTTCTCTACGATTGTTGCATTTTGGGGAGATTAAAGTGGATTAACTGTTTGGCTGTTTGCATCATAGTATAACCAAGGCAAGCAATATTGCCCCAAAAGATATTGGCTAAGTTCTGTTTGCTTAAGTTCATAGTACTCGATATTTATTTTTAATGTAAAATATTATCAGAGATTAAGATAAGCAAATAAACTTTAATAATAATACATTAAAAGAATCAAGAAAATGTAGTTGTATTCTTAGTTCAAATCAAAAGAAAAATGAAAATAGAAGGCTCCAACATCATTGTCTTACTTCTAAGTCTTTGTTATAATTCCTTGTTATAATTCGGCAGAGGATTTATTAGGCAAAGTATGGATTTTTATTTATTTATTTATGCATTTAGTATTAGCTCTCTAAAGCATGGAAAGATACAGTTTGGATAAGATGCTGTTCTGTTTCTCACAATTTTGTACTATTTTTTACATATCAATCTAGGATTCAGCTGAAGGACTTTCCATGTTTACAGGAGAGGAAGAAATCTTTGCATTTCAACGTACCATCTCACGGCTTACAGAAATGCAGACTGAGCAGTACTGGAAAGATGGAGACAGAAGCAAGAAACATTCAATAAAGTAATTCAAAGATGTACAAAACACCTCAAAACACAAAATATAGCATTCAAAGAGGAGAAACTGTAATAGAATTGGAAGGATTTTTTAACATAAATTAACTGATTATTATTGCACTTTATTCCTTGGACCACAATTTTTCCATCTCCAGTTTTTATGTTTAAGATCTAAGGGCTCAACAAGTTGGTTTTTTGTTTGTTTTTTTTTTAAAGCATCAACTTGTGGGGCTTTTATGTTTCAGCATCTTTCTCCAGTATAGTATGTACTTAGTATTCAAGAAGGTAAACTGGATCAAGATCCTTCTTAAGTCTGCAGAGCAAGCCAGGGCTCACAGTAGATATATGATGTATCCACACTCAGATGGTGCTTGTGACTCTGTGCACTAATTTTGTTATTTAGAAGACAATTTTGTTATTTGTTATTTAGAAGACAGTTTTCACAAAAGAAAGATCAAAGCCGCATAGATCTAATCTACTTGTACTTCATATGATGCTCCCTCTCACAAATTAGTCAGCCAGTGATGTTCTAGAGCTATGGGGTAATAAATCTTAATTCTAACATGTAACTAGCTCCTGAACTCCAGATATCTATTCTGCTGCAAGGATATACCTCAGTGATTCTGATCCTTTTCTCAGGTGTATGTACACACCATTTTTATCTGTGTTGTCTTGCTGTCTGAAAGCTAAAGGGCCTGATTCTGCGAAGGGAGCTCCAGTAGGAGTGAGGGTACTTAGCACCTCAGAAATTGGAGGCCCAGGTAAAGAAGTGTGCTAAGAGAAAATATATTAGGGACAGAATAAATATAATAGAAAAGTGGACACTCTCCTTTTTGGTTTTTTTTGACTGTCCACCTGAGCTCAAGAAAGAAGAGTGCTTCTCTGCTGTGATCTGGGTGCTTCTGCCAGAAGGCAGTAGTAGATCAGTTTTTCTAAGCCACTCATTCTTTGTAGCTTCAAGTTTGTAAGGTCTCTTCCATACTTCACTTTCCCTTAGCTTGGTTCTCATTTTTAAAGACAGTTTTGGTAACACAGTTATATTGATCAGTGGAGGATGTGGGCATAATCCCAATACTGTAATCGTGCCCTCTAAGCTTAGTTGCATTTTTAGGATGAGGTTTCCTTTAGTTTAAAAAAAACCACATTGAGTATTTTCAGCTGGATTTTAACTATGTTGTGCACTATCCATCCTGGCTGACACAATATTTCTGTCAGAAACCAGTTTAAAAATATGCTGCAAAATAATTTATTTGGACAGGAAAAATATATTACATACAGAACTTAACACGACTGTTTGCTTTATTTAATGGAAAAGATGTATAAGCCTCAAATTTTCATCTTACCATTGACTCTCCTGTGAAAAAGTTCTGTACCTCCTGTCACAGTATTGTTTTTCTTTCTCCATCTGTTACCAACCTAATGATACTCATATCGCAGCCACTGCCAGTTGTAGAATCAGTCCTTTGACTTTTTTATGGTAATGTTGATGATTAATACTTGGTGTATTAATCTACTAAGTCCTGTTTCTTCCTCTCTGTTTCCCCAGGAAAATAGTTATGTTGGCTACGCATGTTCTTCAAATACTTTTTAAAGTCTTCACACACTTAATTTATAAATGTAAGATATATTATTCCTATGGGGTGATTATAAGTGGTAAATTTTAATGTATGATATTTATTTAAAATATTTCTACCATAGGTGAATTTGCATGGTTTGCATTTAATTAGGAATTTCTAAAGAATAGACATATTCTCAAAGTAGATTTAATATATAATGTCCCAGGAGAGGAGCTGCAAATGTGATTGAGATGAGTGTTTTTATTTTTTAAGCTCATATATTCACTCAATTTTTTCAAAAATATTGAAGTCTTGGCTGATGTGCCTCATGAATCCTCAGGCTAAACATGACTTTTTTTTCTTTTTTTAACTCTGACAGTGCTGTCCTGCACTATATGGTGCAAAAGAAATAGAAGAGCCAAAATTTAAGAGCAACTGGGAGAGGGGTTTTGGGGCTCATGTGGAGAGATGCTGCTACTATATATAGGTTTCCATTGCTACCACAGTGTCTAGGCAAGAGAATTGAATTGTCTCTCATTGATAGGGTGTAACGAGTAATTAAATTTGTTAGTTCAACATGCCCACAATAGGTGTGTGTATATGTTCTCAGTTGTATCTCTGTTTTGCATCCCTACTAGTTTGGCTGAAACTTTTCAATGTTCTACTTCCTGGTTATCTATCTCAAATTGTCTAGCTTCCAAAAGCAGTAACCTCTGAGAAGTTTTAAAAGGCCTTCTAGGATAAATTGCTGAGTCAAAGAGAATTATGAGGGGAGATCAAGCCCCCATAAGTCGATGCCACTTCCCAAACATGTTCATAAAATAGAAGCCAGGATTATTGTTTGGCCCAGGCTCCTTACTCCACAAGAGTGTCATAGTCTGGAACTTTTGGGAAGCATTTGTAATAGTCATAGAAAAGTTGGTGGAGGACTTGTGGAGAGCCTGACACCAAGACAAGCAAGTCATAATTTTGTACTGTACTTATTGATGAACTAGCAAATTGCACATCAAGAATGATGGGCAGGTCAGGATGGAGCCCTGTATCTGGCAGTCCCCCGCCCTCTCTTCCCCACACTTCCCCTGCCAGGTTGGGTTCAGTCCCACTCCTCGCCTCTCCCACCCTCGGGTCAAGCCTGGGCCCACTCCTCCCCCCGTCCCCCGCCGGGTCGGGCGCAGGCCCAGGCCCTCTTCTCCCCCTCCCCCACCAGGGTCAGGGCCAAGCCCACTCCTCCCCTCCCCCTGAC
>NW_005842404.1:835878-847731 GCF_000455745.1 Alligator sinensis | reverse complement strand
TTGAGGTCTGCTGGCCTCACTCTCCCACTCTGTCCCCACTGTCGTGGTGGTGCTCCACTGTGCCACCACCACCTCCTGGCCATAATGCTTTATTCAAGCTCTGATTGGCTGCCAGACAACCAATCAGAGTACGAAAAAAGTGTTATGGACAGACAGACAGACAGACAGACAGACAAAGGCTTATGTGTATGTATATATAATTGCACATGATGGACTGCCACTTTTGGGTCTAGATACCAGTCTCAGAATACTGTGACCAAATAGTTTCGAACACCTGAGAAAACTGGCAGAGGTGGTTGCAGTAACCACATGCATAAATTTGGCACATTTTGGACATGCATCTTCTTTAAAAAGTCAGATCCCACTTCTATTTATGGTACTTCTTACTATCCTAAAAGGTTCCACATTTATACCCCAAGCTGGTCCCTGGGCATTTGAACTCTAGTCCCTGTAGCATGCTGCTATCATACTGCAGGGCCTGCAACCTCAGAGATATTTTTTATGTTTAAATTTAAAATATTCTATTTGGAATAGATTTAAAAGTTCAGACAGGCAATTAAAAGGAATAAATTCCTGTTAGCTGAATTACAGTGGGATAAGTTGTAGCCGTGTTGGTCTAAGGACATAAGCAGACAAGGTTCTTTGGGTAAAGCTGATACCAGATTTACCCAAGGAACCTAGCCTGTTAGCTAAATTATGTACTCTTTAGCTGTTTTCTTCTCTTGCAAAACAAAATCAAAGTGGAGTTATTTTTTCAGGCAGACCCTAGATAAGCTAGATTTATACTTTATTGTACCTGACCTTAAAGGATCGGTTTTGTATTTTGAATATAATGAGGTAGGCTTCCAAAGATCTTAGCTGAGAATGAAGTTGGTGTTTGGATTTTGTGTTTTATCTTTTTTGGAGGGGGAAGGGAGGTTATTTGTTAGGTTTTGGGGGGATTTTTTTTTTTAATCTTGGTATAAAAAGAAGAAAGTCTTATTATAACCATAAGTAGCCTTTTGAATGAGTTTGACCATAATGAAGGCAGTAGATCAGTGGATATGCATGTCATCCACAAATATCACTTCTAAACCTTCAAAATGATCGCATTTCAAACAGGGTAGTAAGAATGGTTGCCAAGTATCCAATAAAAAGGAAGGATGACCTTGTGATCAAGACACAGCAACAAGAAGCTAATTTTACATCTGGATTTGCCACAGATTTCTGGTTGAACTCTGTGTTCCTGTGGTCCTCATCTGAAAAACAGGGATAATGTTGCTTCTACTTTACTACCTCAAGGATTTTATCAGATGTTAATTAATAACTCTGATTAGGCACTCAAATACTATGATGAAAATATTTTATAAATAACTATGAATAGTGGAAAAATAATGTTGGAAAATAAATGGAAAATAAGTCTTTGTTTTCATTAACCAAGAAAGGAGCATAGAGAATAAATGTCACTACCTACATTCTGTGTAGTTCCTGAGCTGTACGTGCATGTCCCTCTTTTATATCTGCATCTTTTCCCTGAACTATTCATGCACTTAAAAATACAGGAAACTTGCCATTTTGTGATTAAATCTAACCAATTCTTTTATAGTATTTTTTTTCTATAATGACAGACTTAGTATATGATTCTTACCATTCTCTGACAATGACCTCTAATTGATAAATAAAGCATCTGAACAAGTTTTGTGGGATTTCTATTTTCCTGTATGTTGATTGTTTTATAAAGTAGAATTTCAGTTCTATCTGTAAACAACTAAATGGTTTTAAAATGTGCAATTATTTAAATACCATTTTTGGTATAATAAAAAAAAAAAAACTTGAATCTAATAGAGAAGTCCAGAATCTTATAAATGTTCAAATGTTATGTTTTGCATTCTGGAGGTATTCATCTTCCATATTCTGAATGCGTAGAGTGAGAGTCTGGACTGTGCCTCAAAGAGGTGCCACACAGGCATTTTAGGCAAAGGGGTCTTAACTTATTTTTTGCACCTTATCTGTTGATTCTCATATCTGAGTGCATCTGAACCTTGCCAAAAGTTTTGTCTTAGTCACATCTCATGGCAGTGACTTCCAGGCTCTGATGACATGTAGTGTGAAAAAGTATTTCCCAGTATTTACAATTTTGAATTTGCCATCTTGTGATTTAATTGCATATCACCTTGTTCTTCTGCCAAGAGGCAGATCAGGTGCTGCTGTTCTCGTCTTCTTGGTATTGTTCAATATATTATTTTTATGTTCCCTTTTATTTGTCTCCTTTCAAAGATGGAAAAGATCAGGATTTTTTTAATTGCCCTTTTTCAGGCCTTTGATTATTCTTTGAAACCCTTTCAGTTGTATAATATCCTTCTTGAGATTAGGGTGAACAGTACTGTGTACAGAATTTCAAATGATGCCAAACCACTAATTATATGTTCTATTTTCTTTATTATTCATCTGACAGGAATGGAAGAGAGCATTTATTTTGCTGTCTTTCTTTCACCAGAGGGAAAAGTTATTGTGGCTAGAGCAGTGGTGCTCAGCATAAGGCCCACAGGCTGGATCCAGCCCACGTAGCCATGTCATCTGCCCACAGGGCTCCACATGGGTCCAGAAATTTGACAGAAGGGGAGTGGTGCCACTGTTAACTGGCACTGCTTCCCTGCTGGGGAGCCCCGCAGGCCAGGTGACATGGCTCCATGTGTTGGATCTAGATTGGTCAGTCACCACTGGGGTTAGAGTACTCTTCAGCAACAGATCCTGGGCTTCCCTGACATGTCATTTTCTGAAGCACAGGACGGTAGCTTGCTTAGCCCCTCCCATTTATCTCAATGTTTTGGGCAGCTGACAAGTTTTTGCCTCTCTCTCCAGAGACCTAGCAACAAACCCCAAGGAAGTCAAATCCCAGTGAGAAGCATCGTCAGGGAGGTTTGTCTGTTGCATTGTTACTAGCATTGAGAATAGGAAACGCTCCTTGAGTCGCACTTCTGCTTCTCAAATGCCAGTTTCATTTGTCCAGGAGCAAAGAACCCAGATGGCTCTACACACTAGTCAGGGATCTCTAGGAGATTCATTTTTGTTATAAAAGGTTTGCACAGGTCACAGAGTATCTTTTCCCCTCTCACCTAAATAATAAGTTAAAGAGAAATACAATGTCATAGAGAATTTTCTTACTGTGGAATGCACCATCATTCTGCAGTAGTTTCTGGTGAATTTAAGGACCACTTCTCTTTAATAGTTGGTATGATTCAGCAAAAGCTGGAGCCATCCATGCCTCCTTTGAGATGGAACATTTTTTCCTGTCTTGAGTAGGTCAATAGCGGCATTCTCATTTTCTACTTCTGAGGAGAAGCACTTGTAGTTGCAATCCATTGTGCAAGTAAACAGGAGGAGGACACCAGATGGAGCATGCAAGCCACTTATTTCCTCTCCTCTCCAGCTTTCTGCATTCTCCACATATTTGTAAAACTACTTTTGTTTTAAAATGACTCTAATTCTGAGAGTGCCATTAAAATACAGAAATGCTTCTCCCTGACCTATTGCTCTGCATTCATGTTGGTAAAATTTTGGATGTGTTTCCATAGTCGCCCCAGCCAGTTCTTTGTCAGGGCGAAGAGTTTGATTGGCTCAATTAATCCACATTCTAGCTGGAACTGTTCATTTAAATCGTCACAAAATCCACTCTTTTCCAATGCAAATCCTGCATTCCCAGATTGAATTCCCACTTCCTAGTACAAAGATTCCAAATTCTTCTTTACATGCATTGCCCGTAGCCAATTCACAAGCACCTATCCAGAATTCCCTCCATTTCACCTTCCTGCTAAAATTATGAACCTCCCCAAAAAGGAAATTGCTATGATAATTAAGAGAACTAAAGAGATGGCAGCAATCATCTTTAGGTTGTTTTTTTTAATTCCTTCACTATTATATCCACCTGCTTCAAAAAAAGATTTCTCGGTACAGTTGAACTCCATGATTTCTCCATGAATTCTACTCTATGCAAACTGTTCCACATCTCTTGAAGAGTGCTGCCAAGTTATGAAATTCTAGTTATAAAACCCTTAACTAACAGTAATAGATGGTGGTTTTGACTGTGACTTGAAATACTTAGGAAGGCTTTTGCAGATGGCAGGAGGTATAGAGGAGGAGGTGTGTGTAGCAATAAGCTGGAAAGTAGAGACGAGAGTTTTCTTTAGATGAAACTTGGGTCAGATTTCTTCCCTAAGTTGTAATGTGTACTTTCTGGAGAACCACACTATCTTGGCAGTGGATGGCCTGCCATGACTGAAGGTAACACAGGCACTTTTTCTTTTTCTTTTGCTTAGATGTCTATAAACAAGAGATAAGATCAGCAGAAATGTAAAGTTAAAAATAAGGACTAATAATAGCTATTTTGCTTTAGACCAGGGCTGTCCCACTGGTGGTCTGTCGGCTCCTGCACAGTTGCCACTCTCCCCATTGCTCCTGTTGCTGCTGCAGCTGCAGGGATCTCTGGTGCAGGATAGCATGGCCCAAGTCAGCTCAGTAAACTTACTGCCTAGATGGGGATAGGGGTGCTTAGGCTGCCACATGGCAGCACCAGCATGTGGGCTTAGGTGAGGAGCTTGCACTGCTTGTGCAGTGGTAGCAGGTGTGAGGGGGGGTGACTTGCCCATATGACAGCAGTGGCAGGAGGTGTTCATTTTACTCTGGAGAGGGGAGGCTGGCAGTGCCGATACAGCTGTACATAGACTCACACAGCATCAAGGGGCACTTGCCCCGCTAGAGCAGAAGTGTTGCACACAGCTGGGGTCCTGGGAGGCTGTGTGGTATGTGGCCCCCAGGGCATGAGGCCTGCATGTTGTACAGCCTGGGGCCCAGGATCAATGAGGCATGAGGTCCCCAGACACTTTTAAGGTGGACAGTCCTGCTTTAGACTAAAGTTTGCAGGTGCTGCTTTATTTACAAAGCCTTTGTGGTTTTTATTATCCAGAGACTCAGGGTATAAGTCTGTTTCTGCTGTATGTCTACATTGCACGTAGTTGT
This sequence comes from Alligator sinensis, assembly GCF_000455745.1. Taxonomy (NCBI): domain Eukaryota; kingdom Metazoa; phylum Chordata; order Crocodylia; family Alligatoridae; genus Alligator; species Alligator sinensis. Next base: position 842,736 of record NW_005842404.1, on the reverse strand, counting down.
CTAAGTTCTTGACCACATTGAATTCTGTTTCCCAGGTGCCTGTGGTACTGAGCAAGCCTAGTCATATAAATAGATCTGCATATGTACACTGCCTACCAGAAAAGGGCTTCCATCTTGATTGTGCTTTTAACAGACCATCGGAAAATAATGCAGATAAAATCAAATACTAAGGGAAGATGAAGCTAACTGAACTAGGACAAGCAAAGGATTGGTTACCTGCATCTTGGGCAAAAAGCTTCACACGCATCTTTGGGTTTTTTTGGTTTTGGGGTTTTTTTTGGGGGGGGGGGGGGGGGGCGTTGCTTTAGAATTTCTTAAAGATGCACCCAATTATCTAAGTGCCATTAAATTAATTCTACTTATAAAGTTAGACGATCAACGCATGCAAATAGTGGACACAGTATAGTTGGATGGCCCTATCAGATCCCAAATTTCTGAATACCACTTGTATGTTCTTTGCTTAGATTGAGGCCTTGTTTTAACCAAAAGTCATTTTCTCCACAGACTGTTGTGCTTACGGTTGGCTTCCTGCTTGTCCTTATCTTGCTGATAATGTTAAGCATGTATGCTGCTCTGCTGTAGAGATGAGGTTTGAACATTCTGCAAATGACTGATAAAGTTCATAGTTGGATTAATAATGAGGTTAGGGAAAGCGTGGGCAGAAGAACGGACCCTTCCAACTGCAGTGAACTCCATAAGAAAATAAACTTTCAGAGAATGTTGAAAAAGGAGCAATTACTGTCCAGAAAATTATAATCTGAATGGATGTGCCATTTTAAGCACTTAGATATTGTGGCAGTGATCACTATAGAAAATCTTGAGAGCGAGAGAGAGGTTTTCCAGCCCTGGAAATTGCCGAATTGAAAAGGTTAGACTGGATGCAAAGCCTATTCAATGAGACAGCTGCCAGCTGTGTATGTTTGCCAAGTAAATTGTTGGAAATGCTGATTTAAACTGTCCGCTGAATACACAAGGCAAATGAAAACTCAGGCACAGATGTCTTGGTTTGGTTGTATGGTGGCTCAGGTGTAAGATGCATCTGCAGTCTCTCCTTTGGGCCCTTTCTTCATGGTTAAAATGGGAGCAGCGCCTTATACCACCTGCCAGGTGGCAGGTTTTGCTACCTTCATGCTCTCCACAGTTTGACCACTCCTACCAGTCCTACCACTTCTACCAGGATTGACAACCCCTGCTCTCACAGTCAATGTGACAGGCCCTTCTACAGTGGGTACCTGCAGGAAACTTCACTCCAGGATCTGTGATCAGCTCAAAACAAAGGAACACAGGCCTATAGCACCCAGGCCACCTGAGCCATCAAGTCTAGTCACCTGCTTTTTCAGGCAATGTTAAGTCCAAAAACTGTTTTGTAAAGAGCAGGAGAGACTAGGGCACCAACAGGGCAGTGGCAAGGAATTTATTATGTTAAAATATGCTGAGATGATCCTAGGAAAGGGATCACCCCCCATGCTGGAGAGAGGCAAAAAAATGCCCAAAGGCCTATAGGAAAACTTCCTGGTTCCAAATCTGGTGCTCATTTTGGCCCTGAGTATATGAACAAAACCCTCCAGCTAGGCACCTGAGAGGTTTCTAAGTATTAGTAGAAGCATCACCCTCCCCCCAGCTAAACTCCCACCCTCCCACCTTCAGCTGTAGACAGTGTCTATTGCTTAAGAAAAAGGTGGAGAGAGGGAGAGGAAAAAATTACTTCAGGAACCAAATAATGCAAAAGTCCTTCTGTGCAATCTGTGACAGATGGTAGTGGCAGCAGGGTTTGTGCATGCAACCCTGGAGACTTTCAAGCAGCAATTGCAAATATAGATGCAAGTCTAGCCAACAACAAGGGAGAAGAATCAGTGTACAGCCAGCTGTCTCAGGAGAGGCTTACAGTGCTGTGCCAGAAGGGAGGTTTAACTTTCAAGAAGATACCCAAGATGCAGCTAGCCAGCCTACATGAAAAGAACAGTCAGACCTGCAACTATGGCCTGGTTCCAGATAGGCCTCCAGGACCACAGCCTAGTTTGCTAGCAAGAGACTGAAGAGCATCCAAGGAAGGCAGCACTACCAGTGGCCATGGCTACTGGAGCAGCCAGGCTCCATTGAGCCCAGCTGTCCTTATCCAGAGCTGGAGGAGTACATGCTAATGCTGAGAGAGGGACCTTTGGAAGGAGCAGCTGAGGGATAGAAGCTGTTAGACTGGAAGAAGGATCATCATGAAGCAATTCAGGTTCCTTGTTCTCACTACTTGGTTTGGAAGACAGTTGAGTTTCACATCTTTAATTGGGTTAGAAACCTTCTTCTGGTGCAAATTGGTCATGAACAAATTTGTATCCATTTGATCTTGTGCTAATATTGTCCATTAACATAAGTAGCCCTTCTCCTGATCAGATATTCACCCCCTGAAGTTATTTAGGAAGAACATGCATTTTCTTTCTCAAGTTTTATTTTGCTACGGCAAGCTCTTTTGAACTCCCGTCATAGATTTTCCATTTCTCTAATGATCCTAGTTAGCTCTGGCCTGCACCTGTTGTAGTTTAAATGATCTTTTAATCAAAGGTATAATAAGAACCTTTATAGGATATTCTAAAAGGAGGGTTTACCAATGGTTTGGACAGTGAGACTTCCCTGTCTCTCTCTCTCTCCCTTAATATGTCCTAGAATTGCATAAGTCTCATAGCCATATTACATGGCAGCTCATGTTAATCTGATCTCCATTCAGCTCCCTCTTTCTCTCTTGGCTCCAATTTATGATTGCTCATCTTATAGCAAAAGTTCTTGGTAGGAATCCCTAAGTGCATAACTTTGTACTTGTTAATATTTAGTTTCATACAGTTTCCTTCACTTTAGTCCACAAGATTATCCAATATTTCCTGTATAATCTTGGTTGTTCTTCCCAACTTTGTGTCATCTGCAAATGGCATTAGTACGTTTCAGTCTTGCACCCAGGTCTCTAATTAAAATAAACAGAATGGGTCCTAAGGCACCACAAATAACTTCTCTCCAGGCTGATCACTCCTCTTTCAGTGTAAGCAGCTTCTTATTCACCTCAGAATTATAATATTACTACCTGTCTTTTCCATTTTATCTAGTAATTTCCCATGAAGTACAGTAGCAAATGCTTTGCTTAACTCTACTGTGTTACTTTTACCTAACGTAGTTATCTGACTGTAGAAGGTTTTTAGGTTAGCCTTATGTGATCTTCCTCGAATAAAACCATGTTGCTTTTTGCCCTGTTTTCTGGTTATCTCCATGTCCTTGTTCATATCCCTTTGAGACATGTTCCTTTTTTTCCTATGAGATGTGTTCTAGGTTCTTGTATAGTATTGTTTACAAACTAGACTGGAATTACTGACATTGCTTTTTATCAATATAGGCAATATGTTTGCTCCTCTCCAGTTGACAGATGCATTACAGAGTCATTCTACAGGAGTTGCTATTTCATACGTTTCAGTATTCTGGAATGGCCATTATCCCCCCTTTTTATCATAGTAGTGTTCCAAGTTTTGCTTCTGTCTGAGATCAGTGTGTTTTTTCATTCCCATTAGGAATCCTACCACTATCCTAATTTCATCTTTGTCCTTGCTGAAGACAAGCAAAATGTTAATTCAGCACTTGGGCCATGCTTAGATCTTCACTCCATCTTCAGTGTATTGTGGCCCCACTTCTTTTGTCCTATGCTCTCTTTTTATTTGTCTGAAGAGCCCTTTGCTGTTTGTTTGTTTGGGGGGGGCGGGTTTTGGGGTGGGGATGGCATGGAATATAGGCAAGTTGTCACTTGACTAAGCCTTTGGCCATTCTCAAGTTAGTTCTGCCTTCTTTGACCGTTGAAAAAGATCCTTTTTCCATTCCCTCTGTGTCCTCTGCTTACCCTGAAGGCCAAGACCTATTTCACTTTGCACATCTAAATAGCACTTTCCCAGCCCCATAAGTGCCAGGTTGTAACTGTGTTTGCCCTCTGGTGAAACTGAATATCCCTGGGACCTCTGTGTGCATCCCTGCCAGAAACAAAGAGGAGGAGGAGCAGGGTTTCCAATGTTTTAGCCCAATACTCTAGTGGATAGGTTCTAGATTCTAGGAAGTAGGAGACCCCAGCTATAGGCCTCTCACTAAACCTGTTTCCCGTTACAGTACTGCTTCTATAAAAGGTTGTCAATATATGCTCAAGAGATCCCAGAGGAAGGCAAAAACTCCCACAGTCCAAACCAATCTGACCATGGGATAAAATTCTTTCCTGAACCCAAATATGGTGATCAGTCTGACCCTGAACAGATGGGCAAAATCCTCCAGCCAAGAGCCTCCAGCTTTGGTCCCAGGATTGGCACTAGTATTGGCACACCCCTGCCTTGGCTGTAGCCAACACCCAATGCCTCTGAGGGAGGCTTAAAAACTCCCTGACGTGTAGGAGAAAGAAGGAGTGATGGCAACCAGCGAAGCCCCTGAAACATGGGGAAATACCCATAACAGAACATAGGCATAGCTCCACCTAGATCATCCCCAACCAGTAACCGTTCAACCTCTTCTTGAACACCTCCAGTGATGGAGAGTCCACAACTTCCCTAGCCAGTTGATTCCATTGCCTCACTATTCTCACAGTGAAGAAGGTTTTCCAGATATCCAGTCTAAACTAAACTTACTTTGCTGCAACTGCAAGTAATTAGTCTGCATCCTCTTCTCTGCAGCAAGAGAGAAAAGGTTCTTTCCCTCTTTTTTATGGCAGCCGTTCAAGTATTTGAAGGCTGTTATCATGTCCCCTCTGAAGCGCCTTTTCCACAGGCTGAGCATACCTAGCTCCCTCGGCCTTTTTTCCTATAACTTGCTTTCCAATTCCTTTATCATCTTTGTTGCCCACCCCTGGGCCCTCTCTAACTTCTCCATGTCCTTTTAAAAATGTGGAGCCCAAAACTGTACACAATACTCCAGATGAGGCCTGGGCCCAGGACAGACCCTTGTGGGCCTGGGCCCAGGACAGACTCCTGGTATTCTGACATGGACCCATTAATAATTACCTTCTGCTTGTAGTTATTGAGCCAGTTACCTATCCACCTTGTAGTAGCTTTATCTAGCTCACATTTCTCTGATTTGTTTATGAGAAGGTCATGTGGGACCTTGTCAAAAACCTCAGTGAAGTCCAGATACACTATATTCACAGCATTCCCTGCATCCACCCATGTAGTTATGTTGTCAAAGGAGCTTAACATTGTTTGACATGATTTGTTTTTCATAAATCCATGCTGACAAATGGCCTTCCTTAGGATATGCTGCAGTAACTTCCCAGGTATTGAGCTGAAGCTAACTGGTCTGTAGTTCCCCAGGTCCTCCTTTTTTGCCTTTTTAAAAAGGGGCACTACACTGGCCCTTTTCCAGTCCTCTGGAACCTTGCTGAAGATCATTGCCAAGGGCTCCAAGATAATCTCTGCCAGTTCCTTCAGTACCCTGGGGTGAAATTCATCCAGCCCCGCTGACCCATCAAAAGCTCTCTGACCGTCTCTTGTTATCTCATCCCTCAGCTTGCCTCCTTCCTTATCCAGATAATCCTTATTAGGTGTCTGGTTGCAGCTTACGGGAATTTATTTGTAAAGACTGTGGCAAAGTAGCTGTTGAATAGCTCTGCCTTCTGTGTATCTTCTGTTAGGAGTTCCCCCTAGCTTGTTAGCAGTGGATGCATAGCTTCTTTGTCCTATAAGTATGTTGGCCAGAAAGGGACCCTCTTCTTGTTCTCTTTAACTTCCTTTGCCAGGTGCAGCTCATTCTTTATCTTAGCTTTTGTGATTTTTGTCCCCACAAGTTCTTGCTATTTCCTGGTACACTTCTTTGGTGACCTGTCCATTCTCCCATTGCCTGTATGCTTTTCTTTTGTATTTGAGGCATTTTAGAAGCTCCTTGTGCAGCTGCATTGGTCTCTTGTCATTTTCCTTGTGCTTCCATCATGTTGAGACCAGTTTCTTGTTGGGCTCCCAATGCTGTGCCTTTTAGAAGTTCCCAGCCCTCCTGGATGCCTTTATTTTTCAGTATGTCTTCCCATCGTGCCATGCCTATGAATTCCTTGAGTTGGATGAAATCCACCTTTTTTAAATCTACCGTCCTAATTTTGCTGACCTCATGCTTTCCCTTTCTCAGGATCTGGAATTCTGTTGTATCGTGATCACTTCCTCCCAAGTTACCCATCACTTTCACATCCTCCACCAGTTCTTCCCCATTGGTCAGGACAAAATCCAAAATAGAAGATCCCCTTATTTGTATTCTCTGCCTTCTGAAACAGAAAGTTGTCCTCTGCACAAGTTAGGAAGCAGCTTGACATTTTATGTTTTGCTGCATTGTTCTTCCAGCAGATGTTCAGAAAATTGAAGTCTCCCATCAGTACCATCCCACAGCTTTTGAATAGATTTGTCGTCTTCTTTAAGAGTGCCTCATCCACCTCCTCTTACTTGTGCGGGCCGCCTCCCGATCCCGTCCATGTCGCCATGTGCGAGCCGGGAGCGATATGCGGACCCGTCTTTGCGCACGCGGGCTGTGGCCAACAGCCCGGGCACGCGGGGTCAGAGGAAACCTTGCGGTGGCAAGGCACGCACGGGCTAGAATTAGTCACAGACGCATAGTGGTTGATTCAAAGATTGTTTACTTACACCCAAGATGGTTGCGGTGTAGGCTGGACAGTTTCCAGGTTCAGCTCCGCTTAAATCCTCGTTGGAGGACTACGACAAACTCGGTTCTTGGGCCCCGGAGTTGTTAAGGCTCCGCGGGTTCAGCAATTTCTTTCCCACGGAGTTGTCGAAGCTCCGTGGGTTTGGTTTGGCTCTCTGGCCCCGGAGTTGTTAAGGCTCCGTGGGTTCGGCACTTGAGTATATAGGAAGGGATACGTCT
>NW_005842404.1:819338-835732 GCF_000455745.1 Alligator sinensis | reverse complement strand
CACCCAAGCTCTTTATACGGCTAGCAAGCCAATTGCTAGCCGCCACGTGTGCATAATTTAACACAAGCCAATAATGGGGATCGAATTAAAATACAAATGGCGGGAACTCCTTTGCACCGTGCATCTCTGAGATGCAAAAGAAATGCACCATGCAAAGAAGGCTACAAATTTGGCGGGACAATTCTCCGTTGCACCGGAGTTCTTCTCTGTAGCAGAGACCTCCACCGTGCAAAGAAGCTGCAATTTAGCGGGAACATAATTTAGCAGTGCCAAAACACACACAAACAAAAACTCACAACTTTGGGTTGTGACATTACTGATTTGGTGGCCTATAATACATCTCCACCACTCTATCAGTGCTGCATCTTTCACCTTTCATCTTCACCTGAATGCATTCTGCATTGCTGCCTTCTTCCTCTTGAACCAGGAAACAAGTGTACGTGTTTTTGACATATAAGGCAATACCACCACCTTTTCTCCCAACCCTGTCCCTCTGAAACAGCGTGTAACCCTTGATGTTCACATTCCAGTCATAAGAGCTGTCCCACCAGGTCTCTGTGATGCCAATCAGTTAATAGTTCTTTTCACAAGGTGCCTCATCCAGCTCATCTTTATTCCCCATATTTCTCACATTTGTATAGATGCATCACACACACATCTTGCATTTTGACCTACATGCTTTTCTTTTGCACCACTTGTTGCAGTCCTGTAGCTCTGTGGTCCTTTCCCAGAGTTAAGTTGCTTCTTTGAGTCCTTTCCTCTCTGGACTTCATGGACTGTTGCTGGAGGGTTTGGATCACCATCCCCTGTGGAACCTAGTTTAAACTAAAGCCCTCCTTAAGAGGTTGGCCAGATGATGCCCAAAGATGCTCTTTACTGTTCTTGTCAGAGAGATCCTATCTTTTGATAGCAGTCCTCCTCCCCAGAACATCTACCCACTATTGAAGAAGCCAGATCCTTCACATCAACACCACAATCTCAGCCACACATTCCCTTCCAGAATACAGTGGTCTCTGCCAGGGTTGGAATTGCACTTTGACTCTTGGAGAAGGTGGGGAGGGTCTGGAAAAAAAATTAAACCAGTTCATTGACTAACAAGTCCACCTAGGTGAAGGAGCAATCTGATTGGAGAGCCCCTCCCCCCAAATCCAGATGACAAATTGGTGCCTCTGTCCCCCACCATCTGACACCTGAACTGCTTATCCCAGAGCAACTGCTCTCTGCTTACTGCTCAGCTTACTTCAGGATCTAGGCTAGAACCCAGAAGCCCCTTGTCTAGAGCAGCATTTATCTCACTGAGTCCCTTGCTACATGTTACATGTTTTTTTTAATGCAGTTCACTGGTTGATCATGCAATACGTTTCCTGGCCACACGTGCAAAGTAATTATCACATAATAAAAATAACTATTCAGTTATTAAAAGAGCCAACCAGCTATAAAGTAATGCTTGAAAATGTGTAACAACTCTATAGCTCTGGTTTCTATCCAGCTTTAATTTGAATGTGCAACAGGGCCTTGAGATGCACACCATTTATCTTCTGTTAAATAGAAAAACTTTGAAACTATATATATTTCTCTACAAACAAAGTTATATTTCCTCATGGTAGTAGTTGAGACTAATTCTGGGGCTGCTTGTTTACTGCACTTTCTTTACTTCTCCTAATAATTTATTTTAAAGAAGAAATTAGACCCGGGATACCTTAAATGACATTTTCCAATAAAGATCATGTGCCATGTTAGGAGAGGTAGTAATCTTTTCATTGTAATTGTGCTCTGTTACATTTTTAATTAAACTTCCTGAATATGAGACAGTTAACGCTAACACAGAGGTCTGTTCCTGAGTCTGACAATGACCTGCCTTAAGAGTTGATTTGCAGCTAGTCTTTTCTTCTCCCCACATTCATCTTTCAAATGTGGAGGAGGAACTTCACCATCCTGTCAAGCACTTTGGAACTCTGTAAATGAAAGGAGTATGTAGCAGATAAGTGCTATTATTTCTACTTGTATTTTTTTCCTTACCTTTATTAATGAGTAATTCAGTATGGTGAGGTCTAGTATTCTTTTCACTTTCCCATTTTGAGTTATTCACAGAAAAACACAGAGAATCTGCTAACTAGCCTCTTCCATCATTCATTCCTGTGAGGCAGGTTTGGGTAGGAATACAGGTATGAAGGCACTGTTTGCAATGGTGAGTTAGTTTATATCTGTCTTGTAAATGAAGAGGACTACCTTGCATTGTCATTACAAATCCCCACTGCTTAGTAATGCTTCAAGTGCCTCCCCGGTCGGCAAGATCAGCTGTGGGGGACCCCCCTCTCCCCCCCTGGGTTGCTGACTGGTTGCTGGGGAGCACATGCCCCCCCTCACTAAGGTGGCACCAGTTGCCCATGGTACCATTCTTGTATTTTTGTATGTTGGCACGCTAGAAAGTTTACCACTGAGTACCTCAGCTCCCTATCTTTTGGTTCATCGTAATGCTGCTTTATTCTGTTGCTGGTTTCAGAACTCAAGACCAGATCATCTGCATAAAGAAAATGTGTTGTAGGGGTTTACTACCCCCCCCCCATCCTTACCCAGTTATGAAACCATGCTGGCTCTTTTGTACCTTATTCTGTAGAAGGGATCAGTCAGCATATACATTTTATGTAGTTCAAGTTTTCATGGCCAGCTTTGAAGTCTGCATTCAAGCATACCCCCTGCTTATAGTAATAGTTGTGAAACAAGATGATAATGAAGATATATACTAGTGATGGTGCAGCTGTGATGGCCCAGGGAATATTCAAGAAGCAAGATCAGTTTTGCAATATTTTTATTGGACCTTTCTGTGCCTTGATCTCCCATCTACATCTCCCCCTGCCTCCTAGGGATATTGAGAAGATTGATATACCAAAGTTTCTAAGATGCCCTTGTTCTATAGTAACAGGGTCTGATACTAAGCTAAAATAGAGTAATATTGAAATTATGACCCTAACCCCATAACTAGTGACCTACCAAATTGGTCATTTCATGGATTTCATGAAATTTGGTCAATGCCTGCAAAATCTGCAGGGCAAAAAAAAAACGTACACAAAATAAAACGCCAGCTCCCCAAAGGCAATGCTGCAGCAGCCCACCAGGGTGGGGAAGGGAGAAGAAGGGGCTGCCCACTCAAGTGACTGCTGGCAAGATGGCTGCTGCCCCCCCATCCCTTGCTGCTGGTTGGCTATGAGGGCTGCCTGCCATATGGCCCTGCCCCTCTCCAATCCATGGTGAGGGGTGGGTCTGCATGATGGACAGCCCTTGCTGTCAATCAGCAGTGAGGGCCAGGGCAACATGACAGCCCGCCCTTGCAGCCAGTCAGTGACAAGGGGTGGGGCCACTGGGGCCTGTTGCCCAATCAGAAGCATGGGGGAGGTGCCATGCTCCACCTGAAAATGGCTATTGGGCCCTGCATTCTGCCTGCAAAAGCAGTAGGTAGCTGCCGCAAATTAGTTAGGTCCCTACCCATAACCAAAAAAAATCTATATAAGACTATAAAGCTTTTTTCTTAATTTGTCCTATCATACATGCAGGCATTTAGGATGTTAGTACCAAGAGGAGATTATTTAATACTTTTAAACCAATTGAAATGTAGAGAAAAAGCTAAGTTAAGGTGTGCAAGGTACCAAGTTACACTGTATTCTTGCTCTGACATAAGAGCACCTAAAATTTCATTGACTGCACTAAGATGCTCATCCCTGTACACTCTGTCTCTTCTATATGCATTGATGACTTGATTTACTAATGGCTAATACAAACCTGTTATAGTATATTATGTATATGTACTCTGGGACCTTTTAATGAGCTTCATTGTCCTCATAGACTGTAATTGCTTCCATAGTCTTGAATTAAGGTTTGGTTAATGGACTCTAATCTGTCAGTTCTTAACTTCTTAGGAAATTGGTTATTGACATAATGAAGAAATGATTTGAGTGCATCATTCCAGTCCATATTTGGGAACACCTTAATCAGCCAGGGCTGACCCTAATAATTAATAGACTTGAACACTGCATGAGGCTGAAGGTTAAATACTGTCTGCACCTGAGACTTGATCATTATGATAGTGTGTTTATAATAATTTTCTTTAAGCCACTGCAGCTTTAATTATTCTTGTTTAAAACCTTTTCCTCAGTCCATACATTGTTTTTTAGTTTTGCTCTGCCTCTTGCCAGTCTCTTCTTTCTGTTTTGTTTGGGTCTTAACTGGTGGGGTAGGGGATCTTCTGTCTTCCTGTGTACAACCGCTGGCTGCACAAGAATTCTGGAACCAAGCTGAAGGCAAAGCCCTGCTCACTTCCTCTCTGCTGCTTGAAGAATTCACTCCAAAAATGACCAGTATTGTCCTGACTACCTTGGTTTTGTGTCTTCCCCATGTGGCAAGAAGAAAATATGTCAGCTTTTCTTCTTGATGAACACTAACATCTTTTCTCTCGTATTAATCATGAAACTTTACAGCTAATATTTAACAGAAGTCTGGTGGTTCTGCTTCCTTTGACTTCAGGGCTTATTTAGCCTGCAGGTAAAATTTTCAAAAGCAGTTAAGTGACTTAAGAGCCGAAGGCCCATTTTCAGAAGTTACTTTGGCACTTTGTAACATCATATTGCATATTGTATTGTCGTATTGACTTCCCAGGGACCTAAGTCAATTGTGAAAGTGGGATTTAGGCTCCTAAGTCGTGGAGGGCCAGGTCTACAAAGGGATTTAGACGCATCACCTTGCATCTCTGCATCTGACTTTTAGGCACCTGGCTCCTGGAATCAAATTCACAACCTTGAAATAGTCACCTATGTCCCCTATGCAAGGTCTGGGGAGATTTGGGTGCCTAGGAAGGGGTTCCCAACAGCCAGTTAATTGAGTGGGGATTGGGCAGGTGCCTTGGGTAGCTGATAGGAAAGGCTGAAGAGAAGTTTGTGTCTGACAAGCCCAGAGATTAGAATATTTACCCAGGAAGTGGGAGACCTCGGATAAATGCACTTGTTGGTCTGAGACAAGTTCAAACCCACATCTTGTACTTGCCAGGAGAGTGCCCTAACCACCAGGCTCTGGCTTAGAAAGCAGGGGAGATACCAACATCCCTTGTTGAAGCTGGGTAACTGGGCAGAAGGAAATGCAAGAGTCATAGGGTCAGATGAAGAGCAAGCAAGAGGGAGCCTGATGCTGTAGTCCAGTCCACTCACCCGACAGGATACCTGGATTCTGGTCCAGCTCCCAGGACTGCTTATGTACTTTAAATTTAACAGTCATTGGATAAAAAGCAGAAGCAGAATTGGAATACAGGCTGTACATGACTGTAAATATTGGAACCATACAAGCGTGTATGGAAAAGTCTATGTGCCATTGCATTGAATTTAACCAACATTACTGTTTCATTTGGCCTCCAACATTCACGGACTTTTAAAGAGAAGACTTCAGAGCATGGGACTGGGAGTCAGGACTGATGTCTTAGTAGAGGCTCTCCTAGTGCCTCACTGTGACCTTGAACAAGTTACTGACAAAGTAGTTCCTCTTTCACAGCAGGGATGTAGAGGGTGGTTTAATTAGAACCTGTGCTAAGGTTGATCATTTCTCTTGATGTGATAGAAGTTGGAGAGCATACAGGGACTTCTATACTTATACCTACTTATGTACTTCTCTACTTGTGCCCAGGTCTATTTTTCACCACTGTCATCCAAAGCAGACTTACTTGGAGAAAAAATAATTGCATGATTGATTTTTCTTTTTTTCCCCTCAGCAGCTCAAGATAAAACAGGGCATGCAAAGGTCATATTATGTAAGTCTGAAGACTGAGAATATGTAACTAGTCCCTGATTATGCTTGTAAGAATACATTTCTACTCAAGCTGCAGATGTTTCATCATATATCATCATCTAGCTCCACCAAGTGTTGAGATTAATCTTCCTGTATAGAAGAGGGAAGAAGGTATTTCTTTTTCTCTAACCCTTTTCCATAGCAACTGGCTAATAACAAATAATCTGCTTTAAAAAAAATCTCTAAATGTTTTAAAAATATTGCATGTACAACTTTTGAACATTACATTGAACACATGATGGTTTTAAAATTAAAAGTATTGCCCAGAGTGGTTCCCGAGCACAGGAGATAGAAGTGTATTCACTGCAACCTGTATTTACCTTCTGGTCTTCTGCAGGAATCAGATACAAGCATACCAGCAAATCAAGCCAGGTCGATGACAAGAAAAGTAGCATGCTGGAGCAGTTAGATTCTGGTTTGGTTAGATTTTGTGGGATATTTTTAGAAGTAAAAGCATGAAAAGTCTGTAACAATCCCATCACACACACAGTTTACATTAGCAGGCTTTGTTTCTTCTTCCCCTTCAAACTTGAGGGCTCTGTTCAGTCCCATGCCCACCCATTCACTCAGAGACATACCTGGGGTGAGCTCCTTTTGTGACTACAGTGACATCTGTTTAATTCATAGCACCTGACAGGGACAGTTTGAATTTCCTTTCAGTGCATGGGCCTAATCTTGCCCAGTAATGAAGGGAGTGTGTAATTTGAATCAGAATGGGATTAAAGGGGCGATCTACTTAAAAGTCATACTTCTGTTTGAAAATCTACATGATATTCTTACAGATAACGCCTAAGAGTTAGTGGAATTACCAGCTAGTAGAAGGGAAGGTCAAAAGCCCTGCAACTCCTTCCCCCACAACCCAATTTTTTTACTACATGAGTTTGGTTGCACTTAAACCCCTTCAGTATCAGGATGCACTTTTCAAGTTTCCCAGAGTTCAGGTGTAGGGAGGAAGCCATTGGTTTGGCCCCTTTCTATGCACAAGTGACATTTGGAAAGCACTGGAAAATCGTGAGTGAGGCTAGGCCACCATGTCATTGATGTTAGTGGGAACTGTAGGTGCTGAATATCTCCAAACAGCAGGCCCAAGGTAACTTGGCACCCAAAAGCTTGCGATGCCCAAAATGAGCACTTTGAAAACTTTTGTCCATGTGCTCTCTCCTTTTTTTAATAAAATGTATTTTTAATTTGTTTCTAGTTCCTTTGCAGCTTTATGATTTTAAATATCTTCCCTTTTCTATAAAAAGAAACGGACTAAATGCACTCGCCAAGAACAAAGATACAATGCTTATTTTACAGAATGGGAAAGGAGTTTACTAAGTCAATTAGTTGCAAATGATGCTAAATTTAAAACAGAATTGTACTTAGTGGATTTTAAAATAGTAGGAAGATAAACGTCCTTTTCATTTCCATCCCTAGACCCATTACTATTTGATGATTGATTCAAATGACATTCTGTTGTATGCAGGTTTTTTTCCCAGCCTCTTCAACAGCCCCTTAATGCCTTCCTGTTGAGCATTAAGTGACATGACTGACAGCTTTCACATGTGGTTCATCCTCCCCATCATCCATGCAGTAAAGTGTTTTGGAAGGCTGCTCTGTGTTTGTATTAGTGAAGGCAAGGCTGAAGAACTGGGCTTTGCCATAAGCACAGAAAGTGGTGATGTTTGATGTTTGTGATTAGTCCTTAATTCCTGTGAAAGTATATTCCACCATAAAGGATATTTTCAAAAACAACCACCTGTTCTGCGTACTCCAGTTGATGGGTCCCTGACTTTTTATCAGGTAAGGTCTGATTTTCAGGTGTGCTAAGTAGCAACCGCTCTAATTCAAGACTGAGAGCTACAGGTGGTCTGCAAATGTGGCTGCTTCCCCTGTAGTTACAACTCATGGTAGAAGGGACTGTGTATATTGGGCTAATGCACAAGTCTCCTTCCTTCTCTTTTTTTATTTTTTTTTCAAAACAAATAATTTAAAGAGCCAGTAAGGAAAGGAGTGTAATGTTTCATTCTGTGCTGTCAATTTGTAACTGGAATGTGCCTGCAAGTATGATTCGGGCCACAGGGTGGCATTATTGGATCACTGCATACAGGGTATTAATAATCTGGATCTGAAACAAACAGGGAAGGCAGTAAATTGCTTTACAAACCTGAAAGTTGCAAGCCAGTCATGGCTCCCTGGCCTATCCTTTGACCAGCTAACTGTCCTGAATATAAGTTCTCATAACTAAGAAATACGTTATCTGGGAGTGGGGCCTTAGACACTCCTTCAGGTTGTGAACAAAGAAAAATAACTGTATTGAACATTGTTTGATCATATTCCATTCTTTCCTTCATGTATGGATGCTGCCTTGTGATCATGCCTCAGACAATGACCCCAAGTAGTATCATCCCAACAGTGAAACTCAGCATCTACTGTTTTGTGACACTAGGGTATTTCTGAAGTGAAGGGAAGTACTCCCATTAACCTGAAAAACAGACTGTTACACAGTCTTCAGCATTGTTTCTAGCTGACCTGTAGAGAAAGCAGGGATTTCAGGTGATTGGAATTATTATATTTAAAATCTTGAATTTTAGCACTCCTAAGCCTTTGCAAGCTAATTAATGTAGCCCATTCATAACCCTCTGCAAGCTAATTAATGTAGCCCATTCATAACCCTCTGCAAGCTGAGGTAAATACTATTTCACAGATAGTTTTCCTATCTGTGAAATAGGTTTCCTAAGATAGAAAAGAGAGGTTAAATGGCTCGATCAGGGCCACAGGAGGCATCCGTGTCAAAACCAGGGTTAGAAGACAGCAGTCCTTTACTTTCAGCTGCACCCTTAGTCCACTAGACTGTGAATGAAGGCTACACGGGTATTAGTAGGGACCTACTGAAATCGCAGTTTTGTGGTTTTTGTGAAAAATGGCAGGCTCTGCAATTTCAGCAGGCTTAGAAAAAAAACCCAAAAACCTTACTAGCAGAGAAAAGGGCAGGAAGCCCTGCAGCCTTGGAGCACAGGGAGGAGAAGTGGGCAAGAGTGGGGTAAAATGGAGCAAATGAGAGGCTAAACCTGTCACATAGGCTCAGGACAGGTGTCAGTCCGGGACCAGTCAGGGAAGCGACAGGGTTTCAGTGCCATCTTTTAAGCGGCCAGAGGCATATTGCTACAGCACGTGCAGCCTGAGAAGGATTATGCCATGTGCCAGGTTTTTGGCCATTTGTGCCAATCTGTGGTGAGGGGCAGGACCACCAGGGCCCCTTGGCCAGAGGCATGGGGGAGGCCCACCATAGTTAGCCTGTGAAAATGGTGCCTGGCACTGTGATCGGCTCACAAAATCACCTGTCTGCCGCCTCAATTTGGATAGGTCCCTAGGTATTAGCAAAAGAGATGGCTCAACTACAGACCTTAGAGCAAAGCACAGCATAATTTTGCCACAAACTGGCCTGGGCTTCTCTCAAAAATCATATCTTTGACTATGGCTTTAATGTACCCTATCCTTGCCTGTGGCTTTTTGAAATAAGATTGGCATGACAAGTTTTCAACTTTAGTGATTGTGTTATATAGCCAAGATTATCATTGCAAGGAAAAGGGCTTATTTAAATGTATTTAGAAACTTCTCTTTAAAAGCAGTTTGACCTAGACTGCATTATACTTCCAAGTTATATTCTGATGATACAGAACTCTGGGCTTCACAGGAACCAATGGCTGCTCTGACTTCTGGACAACTTAAAGCTGTGATTTTTTCCCACTTCATGAATTAATGAACCTGGTATGTTAAAAGAGAGGTTTTGCTACAAGGGAAGGGGCTTTAATTGGCACTTTATGCCAGTGATTATAAACAGGGTACCACAGCACCCTGGGCACCTTGAGATCCTTTTTAAGGGTGCTGTGGGGTGCCATGTAATGTTAGCACTGTTAGGTGCACAAACATGATTCACAAGACAAACCCAGAGATTTCAAACAGGAATCCATAGCGCCAGGTTAAAAACATTCTGATCTGTCATTGTCTTTCTGAGATCTTTACAACAGAAGAATTGCTCTATTATTTTTCTGTAATCAAAAAACAAGTGAAAACTAAGAGCTGGCATTTTCCAAGGAGTCTTCTTCCTAAGAACTCCTTGAGTCTAAAAAAGGTTAAGAACCACTGCCTCTGCTATTACCAGTTAAATTACTGTGTTTGTGGAGCTAAGAATGTGTTGATCACTTGACAGCCAGGCAATAAAAGATAGGATGAGCTTTTCAAAACTAAGTTGGAAATGTAACTATATAGTTCCTATTAGCACTAGCCAAAGTGGTGCAAAAGCTTCCACCAGGGCCATCCTGGGGGTGCAAATGGGGGTGACTGCCCCAGGCCCCGCACTTTGGGGGGCCCTGTGGAGCCGAGCTAGCTTCAAGTCTGGCCACTTGCCATCCCCACCCCACCACCGCCGCTGGTCCGGGCCCCACACAGGCCGATTTGCCCCACACCCTGCTATGATCGTTTCTGGCTTCCACAAAGGGCTGCTCTGCATACAATCTGGATCTGGCCAATCCAGGGCAGAGGTTCAGTTGAAAGGATAGTCCAAATTACAGAGAAGTGTTGATACTAAGTGTTGCACCCAGGATTTTTGGAGGGGATTGAACCCCACTCTCACTGAAAAGGGTTATTAGGGTTAGCCCAAGCTGACCAATAGTGCTGGATAGCACTACTGGCTTGGGGCCTGGCTTGGCTTCAAAGGATATTAGCTAACCAATCAATGAGATTAGAAACAAAAGAAATATAATATCAGTAACAACAACAACAGCATACAAAGCTATGAGTATATTTACTTTAGAAGAGATACCACAGCTTTTGCAATCAAGCAATTAGCTCAAACTCACATATATGCTCGTTACCACTAGGTCCAACAACTCCACAAGCAGGACAACAGAAGCTTTCCTTCTCGCTTATCATAGAGGTAATTTGTAAGACTTCTCCAGCCTGCCTCTCCTCGCCACAGAGAGAGATATGCCAAGTAAGGCTTTTCAGGCCTCTCTCTCAGTTAAGAGCTCTACACTTTTTCTCACAACAGAAAGATTCTTCTGAGAAGCTTTGGAGGCCCTCTCCTCTTCTCACAATAATCCTAGAGTAGCCAGTCTGTTCACATTAGGATTAACCCACAGGCTTTTACCCTTACAAGGAGATACCCCAGATCTCCAGGGGCAGATGAGGATAGCAAAAGGTAGCACCAGTGGAGACCACCTGTCTCCTAAAATACCAAATACCTTCACCTGTATCCACACCCAAATCACTCAATGCCAAATTCCTCACTAGCTGCACCACTGTGGCTTCTAATATTTTCTTTTATACCCTCTCTTGCATCAGACCGCTCAATGTCATCCAATGAGAGCAGGTTGCCACTTGTCACTCATATCAATCAGTTACAATCTTTCATGTTACTTACTACCAATCAAGATTGTTGCTTGCCTTTACCTTAGATTCTCCCTGCCATTTTTTATGGTAACACTACTCATGCCTGCTTCTCCTAAGTGGGTCAATAACTGAAAAGGTCACTCCTTCCAAAGGGTTTTGGAAGGGACACCTTTAGGCATGCACATACCTCATGGTACCGAAACCTCTACCGCTGCATAAGTAGTAGTGGTAAGAAGGGTGGGTGAAAGGAGGCATGTCTGCGTAGAAGCCAACAGAGAGAAAGAAAATAGCTGAAATGAGCAGATGAGTGCACAGGAAGCATTAAGCAATAGAACAGATGAAAATTGGGTCTAGAGAGAGTCAAATGGAGAATAATGAGAAAAGTAATTAGGTCTCTGAGAAAATGTCAACTGTATATATAAATACAAAGAGCAAAACAATGAAGAACTGAAGGCTATTAATACCTCTATGTGTGGGTATGCCAACAGACTAATGGGTGCCTGTGTGCTGAAAATTGGCCCCAGCTGGGAGGGACAAGATTGGGAAGAAGCTTAGGGATTGGGTTAATGCCAAAGGAGGGTATTCAGGAAGGCTGGAGAATATGAAAAATGTAGAGGCTGCCCAAAGAGCAAGTAGTGACCAGATAGCAAAGAATTGCTGTGAGGATATCTGAACTCACAGCTCCTGGATGTTAGCCATTCTGGGATAGGGCTCTTTCAGTTCCTCCTTTTGAAACTGTTCCTCTGTGTATAAAATATTTAAATATTAATTGAAGCAGAATGTGGAATCAGGGGCTTCCCCTTTCTAGCTGAATGTCCTAATCACTAAATTATAGGGGCATTCTGTCTCTCTCTCTGGCCCAGTAAATATTAATGTGCATCCTGAACACAAGTAGGATGCCTCACTACAACTTGGAAGTAGGGCATGTCAGCATATTACAATGCAATATGATGTGACGTCAATGACCAAGCCAGTTTGGGCACTGGAAGCAATGTTAGCCACATTAGCCATTAGCACAGGGCAATTAATTGTGCTGAAATGCAGGTATATTAGCCAGGGTGGAGCATGCAGAAGGAAAATATTCCTTCCAGGTGGGAGCTAGCTTGGATATTTCTATATGGCCCTGCATTGGACCAAGTATATACTGTACATATCATAACGCCCCTCTGTAAAATTATTCCAGTGACTTTTACAAATCAAAGTGAAACAGGGGTGCTTTTTATTTGGTCCCTTGGGGTCAATCCAGCCAAAGGTTCGGGGAATTAGGGCACAGGTAATTAGCCCAGGTCTCTAGTGATTGTTGTGCTGTCTCTAGTCCAGTCAGTAATTAAAAGTAATGAGAACATGAAGGTCAGGAAACCAGGTCAGGGGTGTGTGGCACTGGCTCTGTGCCCTGCCTCTGCCACTTGCCTATAAATCTGGCTCCACCTGGCAGTCACCCTCATGCATTTCCCTCAGGGCAGGGTGGGGATTTTCCTTGCATCTAGCTACTTGGCTGCTTCTTGTTAGTTATGCTGCCATTCTCCCACAGAGTGCAGTATCTTCTTGGGGCAGGGTATTTCCATAGGTTTTTTGTTTTTTATCTCAGTCCTCTGGGCAATGGAAGAGGATGGACAGTGAGGAGTGGATTAATCGGTGCTTCCTGCTTCAGAACTTCACTGCGCTCTCTAAAGACATCCAACCATGTTCAGATAGTATTTAGTTACATTATAGTAATAGAATGAGGTATCTTGTTTATACTTGGCCATGGGTGCTTTGTTTGAATACAGCTTTCCAGTGGTGGCAACATTTCAGCTGAAGTCCTCAAAATAGGATCTGAAGAATCCAAAGAAAATCTTTAATTATGAGTGTTTTAAAGTTAAAGAAAAGATTTGTGCCCTTGGAGGCTGCAACAAGCCTTGGCAGTAAAGAACTTAATGCACATGAACTACATGGGCTCTCTCTTGTGGTTGGCCCCAACAATTTTTAACAGCCTCATAACTCAGGTTACAGCTAATGAAGACCGGGGGCAGATGCAAAGGATCTTCAACATCTAATGTGGAACTTGGGAAAGGTTAAACATCTAAATCCACAATTACAATCCTGAGCCCCCCTGCTTCCCGCAATGTTGTGTTTTGGCAGGTTAATCCCTTTTCTGGACATAGCTCTTAATCCTCAAACTGTAATGATTTAGGCTACTGAATTCAAATTAACACAAAGCACATGGCCTAATACCTCAGAACAGGACACAAGTTGGACTGAAGTGTCTATGCTGGGCCTGTACCAAATGTTGAATCCTACTTAGTGTTGAAGGTCATGTATTTGATACCTGGTGTAGTCTAGTCTGTGTTTTTACAGTTGTGGTGTATTCCATACTTGTTCCTTTTGATTACAATATCTCAATTCAACCTTTTCTCTAGCTGAAATAGATGGGAATGTTGGAATTAGTTTTGATGGGAGCTGGGTCTAAGCACAATATACCAAAGCCAGTGTTTTTGAAATATATATGCCCCAGGCAGTAAAACTCAGTCCAGTAAATCTTTTATCCCATAGTGGCAAAATAAAATTGTTATGCTGAATGCTGCTAATGGCTGACACAGAAGCTTCTATCTAAAGATAATCCTAGGCTTCATAAAAATGACTGTGTGCCAGGCATCCTCCTTCAGGCCCAATTAAAGAAGAAATCAAGACTTTTGTGTAGTAAAGACATCTGGAAACATTGAGAGTACTGTCTGATGATTAAGCTGCATGGGACGTTACAGCCAAGGGTGGACTCAAGGGTTCCCTTGACTGCAAATGCAAGGATCAGGATCTTAAGTGCAGTCTCTGCATCAGAGTTTTTTGTGCCTCCAGAAAGGAAACAGATAAACAGATTCTTTGGTACAGAAATCACTGAAATGGCAGTCTTGTGAAACTGCCTGTTGCTGCTTGCTTCTACTGTCTTCAGGGAAACAGCACTGGGTACTTGATTTTGTAAATAAATAAGACTATACCAAGAACATACCTAATTTCTACTGTTTTCTCTTTGTAATGGAAACAACAATGCAAGGCCCTGAGTACTGCTCAGGTAAAGAGAGGCAACCAAAGAGTTAGCAAAAGGCAGCTCTTGAAAGTTTTAGACTACTTCAAAGATGGTATAGATGTTGTTTTTGCAAACTAGACTCTCTGAGTCTTGTTCACAAGCAAAGGTACTGCCGACACTTCACCAGATCATAACAATCGTAAAAAATTATTTATGATTCAGGAATAAAATGCATATAAAATATTTAAGCATCAATATGGTGAAAGGAATATTACAAAAAATCCTCACTCCTATGAAGAATCTGCTGCAGGAGATTGTCTATCTGTAAGAAAAAATAAATTTAAAAAAGCATCAGTACCCAAAATATTAAAGAGGTAGAAGCTACGGTATTTTAAAAGTTGAGAAAGCTGTTCAATCCAGCTAGGTTCAAGATGTCAAGACATAATCTTTTCAGGTCATCTTTGAAGAGAAAAAAAAAGATTCCAACCCCGCAAGACAGCCTGAAATTTGAATGTCAGATAACTCTGAAGTCTATTAAAGGAGGAAATGGACATTAACGTAAGTCAATGAACTTTGAGAGAGCTGAGTCTCTGGAAAATTAGCTGGATTGCCAGGGTAACCAGATCACAAAAGGCAAAGGAACACCATCAGTGCACTGAAGGATGCCAAGATTTGCTGAAAAGTTGTACGGGCAACCTAAAATTGAGAGACAAACCGGATGTCCTAGAAAACAGGTTTTACTTCAACAATGTCCCTTTGCTGGAGTCTGTGGCATCATGGAGGCATGTCTACAAGAACTAATATGCAAGCACTTTGGGGTGCATCCACATGAGCAAGCACATGCCCTTTGAGCCCTGCAAAGCCCTTTGGGACGCTGCAAGAAGCATGTGCGGGAATGAAAAAATGTTCCCTGCACTGCAAATTTGCAGTGTCGGGGCAAAATGAGACCCCTGGATATCCAGGGGTCAAAAAAACTGCAGGGGGAAAAAGTGGGGCAGGGCACGGTCCTGGACTGTGCCCTGAGGCAACCAGAGGCTTGGTTCTCCACAGACATGCTCTGGTACCCGTGCTGCACAGGGGGGCTCTGCCACGAAGCCCCTGTAGCCCCCACAGCCCCTGCTACTGCCCGTGAGTGCCAGGCTCTTTTTTTTTTTTTTTTTTTAAGTGCCGAGAGGCTGGGGCCGGGTGCTGTAGGCATTGGAGGGCCTGGGGGAGTGGGTAGGGGGTGGGACTGGGCTGGGCAGCCATTGAGGGGGCTGCAAGAGCCGGTGGGGGATGGGGCCAGGCGGGGCAGCAATCTGGATGGTTGGGGGAGAAGGCGGGGGTGGGACATGTGGGCCCTGCAGGGGGTCATGTGGCCCCTGTTGGGGGGCTGTGGTCCTGTGGGAGGCAGTCCGTGAGCTGTGCAGGGAGCTGTGCCCTGCGGGGGGCAGGGGATCCACCCCTCCTGAGCCATCCCCCTGCACAGTCCCTCCACAATCCACCCACACCTACCCAAACACCCCACGGCCCCCCCACATCCTTCCACAGGCTCTGACATCCCCCCAGCACACACCCTGCATGCCCAGCTGCTAGACAGGATGAGACCTGCTGGCAGGAGCTGTGGCTGCAGGGGCAGCTGTCCCCACAGCCTGGTTAGTGAAGAGGTTACAGGGAGCTCTAACTGCTTTATGGTAAGAAAACCAAAGGCAAACAGTAAAACATAAAGTGAATTCTAAATACCTATATTATGATGATAGAGACGCTGGTAGACTTCCAAATTGCTTTAACATTGTAGATCTATCAATAAACCATTGCCCAACTGCTGGCTGTCTCTCTCTCACTTTCTCTCTCTCTCTATAGTGGTCTTTTGTTTTAATTGTGGTAGAACATGGATGTCAGGGTATTTTGCAGAGTGGCTTTGGAATTTGTTTTTATCAGGGATGTTTGTTTGCAAATAGGAAACACCAGAATTCCTGCTAGGGAGGCCAGTGGCAGGACCCAGGCAGAGGAGCCTGCACCTTGGACCCAGCTGGAGGTGGCTGACCTCCTGGCCAACTGGGTCCAGGAGAACAAGCTTTGACAGTTCAAAGCAGGCCACCACACTGGGAACATCTTCCGGGCGATAGCTGCCCAGATGGCTGGGCAGGGGGCACACATGGCAGTAGTGCCGCACAAAGGCCCACTCTGCAGCCACTGGCAGCCGGCCCCG
>NW_005842404.1:818193-819312 GCF_000455745.1 Alligator sinensis | reverse complement strand
AGTCCCCATCTGGGTCTGGCAGGTGTGCAGCAGGTCACAGCCAGGCAGCAGCCCCCACTGCCAGACTGCTGCAGTGGGTAGAGGGTGCAGGGAACTCTCAGGGCTGCTTCAGCAGTTCAGCTGGCACAAGGGTTTGTGTCCCCAGGTACCAATTGGCTGGGCCCCAGAAGCTCCTGAGAGCGAGTAGCCCTGAGTTACTTGCTAGGGCAGCTTTTTGTACTGATGGGCCAAGACAGGGCAGCTTTTTATACTTTTGGGGACAGCACAGGTGCTGGCCCTGGGCTCTAGCTCCCCCTGGCTGCAGATCCAGGAGGAGCTGGGCAGGGTTATTTTGCCCCAAGTAGCACAATTTGATCCACACCAAAGTGCAAAAAGCCCCAGCTCAAATTTGCACTTCTATTTGAGCAGCTGCAAGTGCACATGCTTGCATGTGTGGATGTGCCCCTGGAGAACTTCCCACACTGCTCAGAACAGGACCTTTCAAGCACTGGCCCAGAAATTAGGCCTAAGACAGTTAGGCAGAGCTGTCATCCTTTAGTCTTGTATTATCATGTGTATGACTGAATCCTGTGACCAGCATGCAGAAAGGAAAGAGAAAAGGAGCAAAAGCTTAACTTTAACATCAAGGACAAAACGATGAGGTAAAATGAGATAAGCAAGTAATAAAACATTGCATTTTAACTTTCAGTTAGCAAGGGACAAAGGAGGAATTTTTAAGACTGCCCAGAAAACTAAGGATGAATTTCAAGCTACAAATCCAAAGTATTTTTGTTTGGGCTCTAAATCAAAATATTTTTCCCACGGTTTAGAAAGATTTCAGACCAGGCTAGTGGGTAGTCAGGGGTAGAGTTCTGTTAGCTTTTCTTGTTGCAGCTGTTTGACTTTGTATAGATAATTAAATAGTCATTAGGCCAGAGAGACGGACACTGAATCTATAAGCCAATGAACAGCCATTTACAGGCAATGTGAAAGAATGTGCAAGAGAATGACAAAGCAGGTGCTTATACCTAGGTTTCTCAAATCCCAGGTCAGTGCCCTCACCTGTAGAGCAAACAGCTCACTCTTGCTAAAACTGGCAAGTACCCAAGAGTAGTTACAGTTTTGACAAATTGACAATTT
>NW_005842404.1:816288-818162 GCF_000455745.1 Alligator sinensis | reverse complement strand
CTCACCTCTAATCTAAATACCATATTAGTGGCAGGCTCACCCCATGTGAAATTTCTATGCTGGAGAGTTGACTGTTGCTTTTCAAACCAATCATGAGGAAAGCCTGATTTTAGAATTTGCTATGGAAAGTCTCTATGGCCTACTGTGCCAAAGGTTACCAATAGTACTCAGCCTGGGTGTAAAAGAAAATTAAGGGAAGGGTTCAAGAACAGCTAGGGAAATTAGGAAGCCTACAGAGCAGGTTGTTTCAAGGATCTAGAAGATGAAAGGAGAACCCTCAAAAAGGAAATCCCTCCTGTTCCGGTATAAAAAGAGGAAGTAACTCACTCAAAGCACAAGTGATATGGGAGAATAAATGAGGATAGTGAGAATGGACCAGATGGACTGGGCCACCCTTGGAACCTTTCAATTCACAGTTCAATAGGATGTAAAGACCAGAAGGCAATTGGCACAGAGGGTTTTGGGGAGTGGCAAGTGTTACCTTTGGAACCTGCATTGTGAAGAACCCAACAGGCAAGAGGTAGTTTTCTCAGAAACTTTGGACACCTTAACATGGCAATGGCAAGCTGTTGTGTTGACTCTTCTCTTTCACTCTGTGCAGTTCTCTCAAAGAATTGAGGCCAGAGAGAACTATCAGATCCTCCAATCTGACCTCCACTATATCACAGACCATTAAATTTCACTGACTCATCTCTCAGTCTGCTAGCTTGGATTTGACTACAGCATAACTTTCCTTCTGGCTAAAGTCTATCTTACAGAAGAGTGTCTAGTAGCAAGAGATGGAAAATCCATCATTCCCCTGGGTGCTCTATTTCAATGGTTAATCACCTTCTCTCTGTCACAAATGTGTGCCTAGTTCTGAATTTGTATTTGTCTGGCTTAACCTTCCAATTATTGGTTGTTCTAAGGCTTTCCTTTCCTAGCTTAAGTAGATTACCTTTAGTATCAGGAATTTTCTCCCCTTAAAGTTACTTACGCAATGAAATTGAGTCCACTCTTAATCTTGTTTTTCAGTAGAAAAGCAACTGAGCTCTAAAAGTCTCTTGCTGTAAAGCAGTTTCTGAAGGCCTCGAATCATTTATTGTCATTTTCTTCTGCAACCCTTCTAGTTTTTTTCATACCTGTTTAACAAGTGGACACCAGGATTATATGCAGTATTCCAGCACTGATCTCACTAACCTTGGACATGGAGGTAAAAATCACTTAACTCCTACTACTACACACACACACACCCACCGGATCACATTAGCCCTTTTGTTATGCTACGTAGGGAGGTTTCTGTTCATTTGCCTGTCTCCCATGACTCCTAAATCTTTTTCAGAGACTTTAAGCTCTCACAAATGACTCCCTTCTGGTTACTCAGTGAGTAACCAATGGTTATGAATTACATTCACTGATTTCCACTTAGGCTACTAGAACTTCATCATGCCCTTATCTCCATCTATTTTCCTAATAATTTATCAGGAAATGCTGCTTAGTTCAGCATTTCTTCCACTAAATACAGATTACGTATTCACCACCACCCTTTGATTTTAATGAAAGTAGGGCTAAACACACATGGAAGCCTTTCTGTACAGGTTCTTAAAACCAAAATAGGTGAAGATCAGCCTAACAAAAATATAATCTCTTGTTTATTTTATGGCATGTGCCTACTCACAAGACCTGACCTTGGGCAGTAGATAGCAATTGGAGTTTTACGTGAGTACTGCTATCTCTTCTACCAACTACATTATCAGAGATGACAAACTGTTGAGCATCTCTGACGGCAAAAAATTAGGGTGTACATGTGGAGATACCCAGAAAACTTTGCATCTCAAAGCCACAGAAGAGTCAAGCCAGCAAGCCAAGTCCCTTTGAAACCTTGTACTCTTTCC
>NW_005842404.1:803768-816255 GCF_000455745.1 Alligator sinensis | reverse complement strand
TCTTTCCCTTTCAGAACCATTTGTTAAGGGTTTTTCTGTTAGAAGTTCAAGAATGAACTGATTCTGTACTAATTGCTTAATTAAAAAGATCTGTTTATATCCCTTCTTAAACCTCACAGTGTGGACCAATAAAACATTTCCTGTTCAGGCTCACTACCTACCTCTGACCTAGTTTTAATCACAAAAATAAACCCAAAAGGAGCCAGAATGGGGTTGCATGATCCAAGCATACTCAATTATTGCACAGGTCATTCATTTTGGACCTAAGTTATGCTATACCTTATCAAAGGTCCAGATTGAGTGACCTGATTCAGAGTCAGCTTTTTAACCCCAACAGATCTGATAGGGTTTCAGATCTGTTATAGGAGCCAGCTCATACAGAAATGATCTCAAATTCCAAAATGATCACTGCTTTCAAATTCCAGGGAGGTTCAATTAGGAGGGCAGAGGAAAGGTGTTTTGAGGCAAGATGTTCCCCCTCCCCCACAGGCATACATCTTACTATAAATGAGATTTAAAAAAAAAATTAAAAAATCAATCTTTGATTTTTACAATTAAAAAAAAAAGATGGTTTTATCTTGTTTTCTTCAGAATTCCCCTTCCCACAGATGCGTTTTTCACATTTTATTAATTTTCCTGTTAGTGGCATACAAATGCAGATTCACAAACCTACAGCTGAAAAAAGAGAGAGCATTTCACATGCTGAAGAAATGCATCTTGCATCACTTCAGTCTTCCTAGTCTGCTCTCTAGTGTCTTGTCCCTCATTTGCAACCTCTGCTTAAAGATCAGTT
Source organism: Alligator sinensis (assembly GCF_000455745.1). Lineage (NCBI taxonomy): Eukaryota > Metazoa > Chordata > Crocodylia > Alligatoridae > Alligator > Alligator sinensis. The sequence continues at coordinate 815,462 of NW_005842404.1, read as the reverse complement.
TCACAGAACAGAACTGGACAACAGTACTGTTGTCACCAGGTAGTTCAAAGATCTGTTCTCAGATGATACAGCTTAACACTAGTACAAGTGGAGCTGGATAGGGTCTAAACCAGCCCTACAGCAAAAATTAATATTACAATTATAAGATGTTGACAAAACAATTTCTAAATTAATATTCACTGCAAAAGCCCCATTTCGTGAGTGGAGGACCACTGCAAGAATATGATGTTATTGTCATCTACGGGCAAGGAGTTGTGTTACCATTCATATTTCACCAAAAAGACATTCTTCTAATTGCGGTCAGAAAATTTCAGTGGGTTTCAAAGCATTTTTAAAGGTCCTGGAACAACTAAGATATATGATATGAAGAAAAATAATTACTGCTTGATTCATTTATCATGGAATTTGTGATAACCCTCGTTTTGCACTCACTGGAATTTTTAATTTGTGTCTAAAAAAACCCAACTTATTTGAATGCTAGATTGTGAGCAGACCAGAACAGCCATAATAATAAGTGTACAAAGATACAGCGTATACCCGGGACCTGTGTTCTCTTGTTTCTACCAAAACACTGAAGCTTGCAAATAAAAAGTTATTCATATCATATATGCATTTTTAATGTCATGTATAAAGACAGCTGGAAAATATTGACACAAAGTAAGACACAAAATATCCTACAGTGACCCTGCAAACAAAACAATTTATTTATATTATCAAGTAAATGTAACCCTCTTTTTCTAAAATCTGCTGTAGGATCAAAGGTTTTTCTACTGCAATACATTCTTTATTACTTCATTGGAGAACATGCAAAACTCCCTTAAATATATACCAAAAATACTTCTCGTCTATTGCTTCTAGCCCAAGAGCTATTTTTGCCTTTAAGAAAGAATGTGATGCTTTTCAGTGAGTACATCACATCCATATTAACCCTTTCTTTACTTAAACCTTTTAAAGATTTTTTTTTTTTTTTTTTTTAGAAATATTACTTTTGCAAGAAATACAAAACAAAATGGAACTTTATTCCCTTAGGAGCCTGGAAGGCTGAAACCATGCTATCATCTAACAAAAAGAAGTATTTTTTGTTAAACTCCAACTAGCCAGGAATTTATACAGCACTCATCTTCATGGCATCAGGTTATGATGATCAAATGAGGCTAACTGCTAGAATTCTCTGTGAACAGACAAAAGATTTGGGTCATCTTTTAGGCCCAAGCTCTTGTTCTTTACCCTGGCAGGAGCCACGAGAACTGTGGAGGAAAAAAACTGAGGCCCTAAGGGCAAAGACTGCCCCATGTCCTGTCACTCCACAATGATCAAGTGGCTGAGACATTACAGTGCCAACATGTCTGAAGGGAGATGTATCCAGGCTTCTTTGGACAAGAAAGGTCACTGGCAAACTGAACCTTGAAGGAGCAGTGGTAGAAATCAAAGACTGAAGGAAAAAAAATCCTCCCTAAGGTCAAAAACAAAAGAATTTAGAAAGCATTTCTGAAAGAAAAAAGATCATAAAATTAGCGTAAGAATTATCACAAACATGAGCAAAAGGCACCTATTTACACTGGCAAATAACCTCCTTTCATGCTGTTCTAAGAGATATGCATAAATTGGCCTGTGCCTTATGAAAACAGTTTTTGGAATTAAGGCATCCTAAAGTCAATCCCATCATTACCACATACTGTACCATCAACATTGGATTTGTTTCTTAACTTTACCACTATTTTAGTATAAGTTGTTTCATAAAAGTGTGTGTTATATTTCCCAAGAATATTTAATTTAGGAATATTTTGGTTGATGTGTATACCATGTTTCTATGGCCTTTCAAATATTTAGCCTTTTCTGCCTATTGTCACAGATTCATTGGTTCAGAGACATCCCCTCCTTTTGAGCAGATTGGTATCAGCAGTAATCTGAAACAGATTTGGTGACCCCACAGCATTAAATCATGCTTTGTGGTGCTTTATTCCTGCTCCAGAAGACTTTATGCATTAGTGGGTACATAAAATTGCACCAAAGAGATTGACTACACACTGAAAAGTAATAAATGACTCCATATGGTCTTAATTTTTCAGTGCAGTGCACCACTGTTTTAAAGCAATTTGTGTTTAATTTTCCAATTAAAAGACTTTAAATAGATTTTTCTAACACATGGACACGGGCACATATTCACTTCAGGAGTTCTCCCCAGCTGAGAGGCTGGGCAAACTAATAGCTTTCACAGTCAAATGCTGTCCTTGGTCAGCTAGCTAGCAAGGGGACAATTAGCCAAGGTAGTTAATTTCCCCTCTTTTTACTCAAAAACTGCTTGTGTCATCATTGCTGCAAAGAAGCAAGGCACACAGTCTCTGCAAACAAACTGGATAGCACACCTTCCTCCTTAAGCCTCTTGTACTTGAGCACATGTCGATTCTGAACTGCACACCCACCCCAGCTTTCCACTTTACTTGCAAAGAAGACTTCACCTTTATAAAGCAAACTTTTGCAATCTTTCTTCATTCACATTGTTTAGGTTAAACATGCATTTATATTATAAAAACTATTTAGAAATAGCAACCTCCTGATCAGACCTGTTCCTTGCATGTATTCATATCCACATTCATTCATATACACTCACTTAAGTGATATGGAGGTCAGATTTTACTGGGGTTTTTACTCCTGTTACCTCTTCATATGTTAAAACAGCTGAAAGCGAGCTGGACCAAAGTCCATTTTTGTAGATCAGGAAAAGAGCTATTTACTAACCAGAAATCAAATATGGTTGCAAAGGGGGTCACTTACAGCATAATACGTTTTACAGAACCTTTGTTGTTGCTGATGCACATGAAGAAAAGGCTCAACTCTTCAAAACCATTTGTAGGGCTAGCAATTATGAACATTTACTCGCTTTCTACTTGGAAATTAAGCACGTTTAACATGGAAGTCACTGACACAAAGAACAAGGGGCTCCATAGATAGGTATTTACCGAATGCATGATTTTGCGGAAGTCGCAAAATTGGGCATTGTCCATGAAATCCACAAAAATCGGGGAAAAAAAACAAAAGCAAAAAATTAAAAAAAACATTAGGGGTACACCGATAGAGAATTTTTGGGCCGATACTGATGGCTGATTTTTAATGAGCCATACTGGCCCATACCAATCTGATTCTGATATGCAGCTGGGCAGCATGGAGAGCAGAATCTGGTTGGTAAGCGGGAGGGGGGAGGGAAGGAGCATGGGGGGGCAGATCGAAGCCCCCATGGTGAGGGAGGGAGTGGGGTTGGGGCAGGTGCTGAAAACCAGAGCGGAGTGGGAGACAGAGCCATGACTGGCTTGTCCGGAGGGTGCGGGGTGGGCTCCTGCTGCTGCACGCACCCTGGGAAGGCATGCGGGAGGGGAGTGTGCCCCTGGATCTGCACATGGAGTGAGGTGGGCTGCTGCTATGGGCTGGGGTGGTGCTGGTCTCTTTGTGGAAGGGGGCTAGGCCAGGCTGCACTCAGGCTGCAGCCACCCCCAAATTTGCCATAGCCTCCCCATAACCCCCAGTCTCAACACTGCTGCCACCTGTCCTGAGCACAGCCCAGCCCAGCCCCCACACCAGGAAGAGTCCGGCGGTGCCCCGGCCCCAGCCTGCAGCGGCAGCCCACCCCCACCCCACACGCAGATCCAGGGGCACATGCCCCCCATTCCCTCCTGGGGTGCGCGCCATGGCAGGAGCTGCTGCCCCCTTCCTCCCCACCCTGGAAAAGCCACTCATGGCTCCATCCTGTGCTCCGCCCCAGCTGTGCAGCGCCTGCCCCACTGCGGGGGCCTCAATCTGCCCCCCCATGCCCCTTCCCTCACAACAGACTTACCAACCGGACCTGGCTGCTCTCCAGGCTGCACTCCTGGCCGCCCGCGTGCTGTGGCTCCGTGCACACACAGGGCATTTATTGGTGGCATTATCAGCCACATGAGCCAAAAAAAAGCCGATTGCCAATACAGTCAATTTTCCTTATATCAGTGCCAATCCGACACATCAGTGCACCTCTAAATAAATAAATAAATAAAAACTTACTAAAAATAAAATGCTGGTTCCCCAGCAGGAGCCAGCAGTCCTCATGACCGCTGCAGCCCAGCCTTGCATCCTGCCGGGGGAAAAGGGAGCCACCAGCGCCAACGGGAGCAGCCAAGATGGCGAACTGCCAAGTGACTGAGATGGCCCTGCCCCTCGCTGCCAATCAGCAGCAAGGGGCAGGGCTGCACAAGGGGCGGGTCCATTGGGGCCCCACAAGTAATCAGCAGTGAGGGGCAGGCTTGCCACAAAAAGGCATCGAAATTGGCTCCATGCACCACAAGTGGCCGGACAAAAATCCCTTTCACTCACTGTGACTCCAGTAGATCCCTAGCCATAGGGCCTTCCCACAGCTGTGCCTCTAGCCTGCTGTGTAGGGCACTCTCCTGGGAAGTATAAGATTTGAACTCTGTCAAGTGGAGGAAGAAACCAAAATCAGGTTCCTATTTATTGTGCAACTGCTCTATTGACTGTTACATAAAGGGCAGGAACCACTGCTTCCTCCTCTAGGAACCATGTTTTAAAGAAGTCAGGCAGCCAGGCACAGTTTTTTCAAAGAATGAATGATAGGTACTGGCCTCTCAAAAGTGGCTCCTCCATACAGCCAGCTCAGGCAGTTAAGGCCCAGTGACTGGCAGGGGTTAAGAGGCACATGCATCTTCAGCGTTCCTTCTTAGCCTTCTCTTACTGTGCTGTATGTTTTGGGTCCTGTTCAGAGGGAAAATGAGGCACCTGACCCATGCAGTGGACAAACAACTTAGGACCTACCACCAGTTTCTGGGTGCTACTGCGGAGCCCAAGTACCCAAGTTCTTTAATGAACCCAGCCCAGGGAATCTTCTTCTTTAAAATTTTTAACATTTCACAGAAGCTTCTTTTTAAAATGTACAGGAAAAAACAAAGAGTCCAAACAAACATGAAAGATGCTAAATCTTCCCAAAAATCAAACTTGTTTTCACTTGAAAAGATCCAGATATGCCTAAATACATGTATGGATTTAATCGTGTATCTGCTAAATAGGGGAAAGGAACCCTATGGAGCTCAGCGGCAGCTTGACCAAGCTCTACCAGTCAGTGGAGGCCAACCCTTTTGGCAGACGTGCCACAAATTAGCTGCATGCGCTCCCCAAGTGCTGCTCCCGCCCTTGCCCCTGCCCAATCTGTTGCTCTGCTTCTTGCTTCCTTCCCTGGGCTCCCTGCCCGATTCACCCCTCTTCTTTTTACTCCCTGCCCTCTGTGCTGTGGTGCCGCCTGTCCCCTTCCCCATCTGCTGAAAGGTTTTTTACTGCACGAGACTGAGGACCACAGCACGTCCGCCCCGCTTTGAGCCTCTCAGCAGACGTTCTGCAGCTTGACTGCAGTCATGGGCCAGATGTAGACACGACAGGGTCCCTGCCTTGCAGGAGGTCACACCGCATGGTCCTACCTGCCCTTTCTGGCTTTAAAAAAGAAATTCATGAGACATACAGCAGTGCCCCTTCCACCTCGCTCTCAGCAGCCAGGGCCTTGGGGGGCGGGGGGGGAGCGCTAGTCCCTCTCTTACAGCGTGACCAATGGGCAGCCTAGGTACAGGTGCAATGCAGAGATGCCCAATGCCCCTCACTTCCCCCCGGGCTAGCTCGTCTCACCAGCTCGGAGGCCCATCCCCAGGCACCGGGGGAGGCGCTGCAAGCTGCATGCATGTATGAATGCAACACACACACACGTGGCCACTGCCCTGCTCCCCTGTCCATGCCCATGCCCACGCCCGCAGCCTCCCTGCCCGGTGCATCCCCCCGCCCCGCGCGCAGAGGCCCAGCCCCAGGGCGGGGGACTGGCGGGCAAGCTCCCCGCGCCCCAAACCCAGCTCGGGGGCATTTTACTCGATTGTTTATTATTTTGTAGTGGGCGGGGGAGGGGTGTCCAGCTCGACCAATCCGAGTCGCCTCGGCCTTGACGGACGGCGCGCTCTGGCCAATGGCGGGCAGAGGGCGGGTCCCTATGGGGATGGGTGCTGCGGGGGGAGGAGCGCACAGTGCTAGATGCTGGTGCTGCCAAGGCTTTGCACAGCCCAGGGGGTTGCCTGCGCCTGGCCCCCAGCCCCACTACCCCCTTGCCTGGCTGCTTGGACTCTTTAAAGTTTCTGCCCACTAACTCTGGTGTCGGGAGGAGGGGGCATGGCAGAGCCTGACAAGGGTACGAGGGGGGTCCTGCTGAGCCTCTCACCTGCCATGTATTTATTTCTAGCAATAAATGCCTTGCTTTCCACTTGCTCTCTGTGCCTCCTACCTTCCTGTGAAGCAGGGTGAGCAGGAGCTTCTAGAGCAGAGAGCATGCCTTCACATAGCTCTGTGAAGTGGCTAGTCCAGTATAATGGCAGAGTGATTAAGTAATGAGCAGGTTTTAGCATCACTCTCTGGGGAAACTGAGGCAAAGGTTAAGTGACCTGGTGAGGCTTCACAGTGAGTCAGTGTCAGAGTGAAGACCAGAGCCCTGTTTCCCAGCTCCTTTGAGGAGCTGTAGCTAACCAAATGAAGCACCACCGTAACCAGTCAGAGCTGTAGGGAATTGAATGAGGAAAATAATAAAGGAGACTGTTTAGTGCTTCTTTGAATCGTGTGTACATGGTAAAAACCTTCACCCCAAAGGTTAAATGCTTTAATGTTGTCTAAAGAGAAGCATAAAAGAATGGTTTCTCCCTTTTTAATGCTTGGCAGGTCTTAGCAATTAGGTTCATTTTGTCAGAATGTACAAATTGAACTAGTTCAGGGTACCCCAAGCGTTCAAAAACCCAAGTATTGAAAATTCATGTGTCTGACTTCAGAAAATCATATATTAGCTTCGAAATTACAAGATTTAAAAAGATGTTGATTCTGCCTTGGGGTTCTTTCTTTGTGATTTGAGTTTTCTGAGCCGCAAGAGTTCACTGGGGGCAGATATCCAAGCTTTAGTCTGCATCTATGAGCATTAGAAAGTGCTTATCTGAAATGGAAGCTGACATGGTCACTCAACAGGTCTTCAGGAGCAGGGTTTTAAGAAAAATGCTGAATATTACAAATCTCAAAATAAGCTGTTGAAAGTTGGTGATACAGGTGTTTGTTTTTTTTATTATAGACACTTTGGGGGTTCTTGTTTTAAATGTAGTAAGTGGGTACAAATTTACTTCTCCCATCCTGAGGAAAGTCTACATCTTTTGGCTATTAGTCAGTCCAGAAACTATTTGAATTCAATCACAGATTTTCTTAAGCAAGGACAAAAAAATTGAGAGATGTGGTGGACCCAGGGAGTGCAGCACCAGGACGTGAGAGAGAGAATGGGCCACAATTGAAAACTGTGGAGTAGAATTTTTCCATTTCCCTGATCTGCTTCACAACTCAATAGGACTTTTCTCTTTGGCCCTCTGCAGACTTTCCCTTAGATCAGTCAGGTGTTTGCTTATGCCAGCAGCTGCAGTCTCTGGGGCTTGCACCACATGGAGATCTGAAGATACTTCTTACTGGATGAGGTCCTCATATACATGGAATATTTACCATTTAAAACTTCTCAGCCTTAGGGCCTAGGCCACAATTCTGAGCCAAGTCAACTTGGCAGAAAAATGTTCCATAGTGGTTGAGAAAATAATCCTCTCTCCCTTTCCGCAGTAGCAAATGCAACCGCTTTCTCTTTTGTTACACTCACTTTTCTCCTCCTTCCCCTCATTAGAATACTTGGTCTGTTTATTTGCAGGTAAAACCACTCTCTCGGACTTGCTCCTAAACCATGGGTACAAGGAAACAGTGTGGGGTTGCTGTAGTCACCTCTCGCAGACTTCTGACACATGCACTGTATAAACTGGTCCCTTGCTTTAGTGAATCTGCATGTTGGATGCTGTGCAGTGAATAAGGCAGCTTGACACGTTAGTGAGGATATATTAAAAAAAATGTAATGCGTTATAGAAGAGCTGTATTGTGCTGCATGAGGCAGAATTAAGGTCACATGGCAACTATAACTTTGGAGTTTACTGACTTGTAAATTTTTGCTTTTGCAACCCCAGATATTCCTTTTCTGTATGGATGATTGTTATGTAATAATATTCAAATATAATAGACATGTACAATAATAGTATGCTATAACCACAACGTAACATTATTTTATCTAACAGCAATATACTTTACAATACTTTTACGCAGTAATTAGGAAATGTCTAAGGTTCCCAATGCAACCTTTACCCTGCCCTCCACATGCTCATGAAAGGCCATTTATAATCTAATGCTGGGAATTTTGTTTGCATGAAAAGTTCACAGAGGGTGCCAGCCCTATGAAAATGTGAAGATACTAGAGAAAAGAAAAGAAGATACTCCTACTATGGGGATATTTAATGAGCATTTTTAAGGATACTACTATAAACTAGTGCACTATCTTGGGAAAAACTAACTTTTTGAATCACCAGAATGAAAGAAGATTTCCAAAGGAGCCAGGCAGTGGCATGTCTTGGTCAAGCCTGTGGATGAGTGCTCAAATGAGTGAATCTTTTTAAAAATCCCTTCTAGTGATCCCCACAGGATCTGCCACTATACATAGAGAGCAAGGGAGAGAAGCACACACATACACAAGATGTGGCTTTGCCTGGAAGACCTTGCTGTAATAGATTACATGGCTGAGATTTTCAAAAAGGCTCAGTACTGGCCTAACCCTACTCCCATTCTTCTTCTTTCGTATGACAAAAATGGTGTCTGTATCTTTATCTTCGTGCGCTTTGGCATTTTTGTCAATTGGGGAGCTCTTGGCTGTCAGAGATGTTACCAGGAATCACTATGTGGAAGTAACTCTTGTCAGTCCCCTCTATTCCCATTGAAGTCGGTGATAAAACTTCCAAAAACTGAGCCCTTTGGAAAATCCCATATATCAGTGTTTGCGTGACCATAAGGCTTAACCTTAAGGCTTTGAACTAAATTTTGCTCATTACACTACTAACTACAATGGGACTACTCTGTTTATGGGACTGTGATATACAGAATTCGGCTCATTTCCCCATGTCCTATGCAGAAGCTTCCCTAGGTAAAAATGACCAGAGTAATTAAGTAATTTTTTAATTCTGGCTCTACAAAGCAAAACTATAGAAACTAAGTTCTGTGAGGAGCTCTGAAGAACCAGAATTCCCTCTGATGAGGACTGCATAGCTGACATGTTGGGGGAAGGACATGAAGGGGAAGAATGATCCTGTGGTTAAGGCCTGGGATTGGGATTCAGGAGATCTAGTTTTAGCTCCAAGGTCTGCCACAGACTTCCTGGCATATGACCTCAGAAAAGCCACTTTAATCTCTCTCTGCCTCAATCCTCCATCTGTTTAATAGGGTTAATACTACTTCCTTCCACCCTTTGTGTGTCTTGCTTATTCATACTGGGCATTGTTTAGAACATGTACAGAGCACACCTAGCCTCTAATGGCCAAATGCAGCTATGGAGTAATGTCATACAAACAAACAAACAAAATAAATATAATATAATTTGGGCCAACATTGTCAGTTTTCAACTTAGCCCTAAGTGCATCCTCCTGAGACAGCCTGGGAGGATGACTGGAGATTCAGGGATGCATCTCTTCTCTCATCTCTCCATATCTCAGAGCCCACTTGAATCACCAGGTGGTCTAGGAGAATAGTAATAGATGCTCGTCTGGCCCAGCTTGGATTACTGCTGACATCTGGTATCCGTCAGCGGCTGTTCAGATATGGATTGATGGTCTGAACATGTTTTTTCAGTGCCTTGAGCAATGGGGTCTGGGCCATAGCTTTTAGGAGCTAGCACAATACAAATAATAGTAATCAGTATAGTTTTCATGAACAAATGTCAGTATCCCATATGCACCTTAGTCAATACCCTATTCATGGACTGAATCACCCTTACGTTCCTATCAATGGCCTCTCTATGACAGAATCCAGTGACAGACACATGCATGTTGATGATCCAATATAGACCCAAACTGAAGTCATGTACTGCAATGTGTGCTGCTTTAACTGAAAATAACCTGTTATCATCTACACCTGCATTTATTCCAGTGAATTAAGATTCCCCCCTTACATTTGGATAAATTCAGCTTTATTGTCATACATACTAAAATGTACTAAATCTTGTAGTTGAAATCTCGGTTGTAGCTTATATTTATCGATCCCTCCTTCCCCCCATAATGCAGCAATGGTGAAACACTCTACACGGGGCCTGGGTTTGTAATGGAGCAAAACCACAGCAATATGGTCAAAACTGAAGGCCTTCCCCAGTATGTAGCTGCCTGCAGAAGGCATGTCAGATCAGGGCCTTACTGTTTTAAAACCATTTAAAATTAAGCTGTGTGCAAACCCTACTGCTCATACATAACTATAAACAAATCAGGGATAATTTAATTTGTCTGTTGAGGTAATTCTATCTAGAAACACATTAGAGGCAAACTTACTTTTCAGGCAACTGTCTCTATCCAGGAGACAGGAATACATTGCTTTGGTACTAAACCAAACACAACAAAACTGTAAATACAAATCCCTGCAATTACTAATGCAGATATGCTGCTAAGTATTTATACCTGCATTCAAATGAATAGACTCATATTTAGTAATCTCTGGCTTTTATCAAACCAAGTAATTGGCATAGCCTTCCTTCAAGCTATTTGGGAGGTATTTCTGGTACAGTGTGTACTTGAAGGAGAAAGTGGAATGATATGCACATGTGTACATGCCTGGACATGTGCCTTCAGTCACCCAAAGTGCTGAATGGAAGTTAAAAGGGACTTTCAATTTAGGTTTTCTAAAAATAGCTTTCCATATAAGAGCAACAGAAAATTTAGAACAAAAATTACAACAAACCTTCACCCCCCTCTTCTCTGCTGTGTGGAAGCTATATGTTCAACTGTTTTGCTGTAAAGTAATTGAAAGCAATACCTGCTGAAATGATGTACTAGTGCCTGAGCACCCTGAGTACGTTTGACTGAAAGCAAACTATAAACAAAACTGAATGTACTGCACCGGTGCCTGGGGCTTGAGATCAGACATGCAGAAACAAGGGGAATAATAATAAAAAACAGTATTACTTTGCACATGTATAGCTTTTCATCTGAGAACCCTAAAGCCCCTTCCCAACCCTAATCAATACGGCCTCACAACTCCACTGTGAGGCAAGGATGTTTCATGAGCCCTGTGTATGAAGGAAGATGAAACTGAGGCAACAGCCCAGATCCTGAAGGTCACTCAGAGTGGGGGGCAGAGCTGAGAAAGAAAGGAAAGCAAACTGGCTGTTCAGGGTGCTTCATGTTTAGTCAATGAAGGTGTTTGTAGCACAGGCATGGCTTTTTCTGAAGCAGCTTTCACAAAGCAATGTCTCTTTAAGTCTCCAGAGCTCTCTGTATTATGCTCTAAAAGAGGCTGATATTATATACACTAGTCCTCTCGACGTCCTGACTTGGCGGGGGGTTGAAGCCAGGCTATTACCCCAGCATTTGCGGGGGACAGAGGCCGACTTGGCCGATAACACCGCTTTCTGTCCTGCAGTCGCTTGTAAACTTGTCCCTGGGCTGCCTGCAGCCCGGCCCTTCCCTCCCTGTGGGCGGAGACCAGGCGGCTGCGGGGTTAGGTTGAGACTCCCTGCGTGTGTGTATAACTTTGTGTTGCCGCCGCTGGTTGTTAGGAGAAGGAATGTGGAAGTCGGCGGCGTGTGGGGCGGCG
>NW_005842404.1:802787-803737 GCF_000455745.1 Alligator sinensis | reverse complement strand
GAGCAGGAGCCCGGCGGACGCTGGATTCGGACGCGGGCTGGGAGCGGAGGTCGCTGGTGGCGCCCCCCGGCGCGGAGCCTCGCGCTGCCGCGCTCTCCGCCGCTTTCCCCGGCGCTTTTTTCAATGACTTGAGCGACGCTGGGGGGTGGGGGGAGGAAAAGAAAAAACCTGTCAAGATGGCAGCAGCAGGAGCAAGGAGGTTATGAACGTGGTGTTGATGCTGGAGCCAGCCCCATCCTCCTGGCAGCCCGGCGGCCCCCGGACCTGTTGGAAGACTGCACATTTCACTGCGTTTGGTTCGGATCAGTTGTTTTTTGGGTGATTTTTGGTGGTTGTTTTTTTTTTTGCGCCGCCCCCCGCAAGAAGGAGGGGAGGAAGCCCAGTGTGGCGGCTCCTCACCTGTTCCGCTGGATGTGAATTGTTATTGGTATTATTTTTTGCTTGATTTTTTTTTTTCGGAGGGGAAGGGAGGGGGGCGGACATAGGAAAGCGACCTGCGGAGCTGTGAGCGCCGTCGGAGGCGGCCAGGACTTCGGTGTGAAGGAGGCACAAAAGTCTTCGGTGCCACTGGAAGGACGTGGCTCCTGCCGCCCGCGGGCAGAGCAGCGCGGGCAGCCGAGCGAGGAGGAAGCGCGGTGCCCACGCGGCGGGGCCGGCTCGGCGCTGGGGGCTGCGGGGAGGGGGCGCTGCCTCCCGCCGCCGGGAGCCGCACGGAGTGAAACATAAACACACACACACCGCGCACACCCGCCACACGCAGGCGACACACACACCACATACACACACGCGCGCACAGCACAGCACAACACAACACAGGTGCCGCATAGACACAATCGCACAACACACACCTAGACATACACACGCATAGAAACAGACACGCACACGAGAAACGGGCACACAGGTACACACGGGACACACGCGCGCGCACGGACAGACCCCCCCCGGCCCCA
>NW_005842404.1:794105-802268 GCF_000455745.1 Alligator sinensis | reverse complement strand
GGCTGGGCGCGGGGCCGGGCGCGGGGGCCGCCGCCACTGCCGCCGCCTCCTCGGTCCCGCGCAAGTGTTCGTCGCGGCGCAACGCGTGGGGCAACCTGTCGTACGCCGACCTGATCACCCGCGCCATCGAGAGCGCCCCGGACAAGCGCCTCACGCTCTCGCAGATCTACGACTGGATGGTGCGCTGCGTGCCCTACTTCAAGGATAAGGGCGACAGCAACAGCTCGGCCGGCTGGAAGGTAGGAGCGGGGCACCCGACCCGCGAGGGGCTGGGCTGGGGGCTGCTGCTGCTGAGGGGCGCCCTCCCCGGCCCCTGCGAGACGAGCGGGGGGAGGGCGGCGGGGGCCACCTGCTCTCCTCAGCCGCTGGGGAGTTCCTCCAAACAGAGACTTTTCTCCCCCCCCCCGCCTCCCTTGATAGTTGTCTGGCTTTTCCTACGTGTTAGGGCAGCTGGGGGACCCTTCTGCTGCAGAAACACACCGCCCTGCCCATCTCTCTCTCCCCCTTCACTCTGGGCACTCGTCCGAGCAGCCGGGATCCGGTCCGGACCCAGAGGGAAGGGAGACAGGATCCGCTTTTCTTGCAGGTTGTTTACCTCCTGCCTTTGAAAGCACATGGGGTCCAGGCAGTTTTGTTTTTATAACTGGAGCTCCTTTCTTTAAAAGAACACACACTCCCGTGCTAATATTAGACAGCCAAACTTCTTTCTTTCTTTGTCTACTTTCTCTTCATTCTTTCCTGTCTTCCATCCTTTCCTTCTCTCCTTTCCTTCTCATCCTTCTTTCTTTCTTTCTTTCTGCGCTCCCCCCCCAAAACTGGTTGCCTTCAGTATTTATTGCGTGTTCTTCTGTGCATATGACACATGCCCCGTCTTTTAAGCATTCCAGCTGCACAGAAAGCAGTGTCACTGGCATGATGCAGGGTGGCTATTTAGCAAGGAGGAAAAGGCTGGCTCTCTTCAGTAGCAGCTCGGTGCCAGTATTGCAAGTCTTTACGGTTGAGCATCTGACCCAATGCCAGGAGGAGGATTTTTTGAGGAACTTTGATCCGATCGATGAGGAATGACATTTCCCATCACCTTTTTTCTGTTTTCTCACACTGGGTAGAGTTTGCATACTAGGCAGAGATAGATCACATGAAAATAGTCTAAGCTGGAGGATTCCCAAAACTCATTCTCATGTTTGAGACGTGATAAGGGTGGTATGTAAACGACTTCCCCCCTTCCAAATGGAACTTTACAGGAGAAGTGTTTGTGTTGCGTTTGACACAGGAGAAATGTTTTAATTAAAACAAGACCAGTAGCTTTCCAAATTCAAGCCTCGAGTTTCAAAGCCACAGATGTAGTTTTAAGCTTTGAGGCCTGTTTTACATAGCACATTTTTATGAGACAGTACAAGCACCATGTAGAAATCTAATATGACACTCCTGGCTTTCCTGTGGTAGCTTGCTATCATTTGCAAAGTATGGTTTTCAGACCTCAGCTGTTTTCATATCATATCTGTTATGACAAAGCCAGTCTTTTATACTTTTGAGTTTTCAGGAAACTGTTTCAGACCAACCAAAAGAACAAGTTTGTAAGGCAAAAAGCCTGATACCACTTGCATTCAAATGAGTGATAAAACTCCCATTGACTTCAGGAGAAGTAGGATTTGGGCCATAATGCAGTGCTGGCATTGATTAGTATGCTTAATAGAGTTGCAATTTTTCTGACAATTTATACTGTTAATTTGATATTGATTCCATTTCTGAGCAGCATTAATTGGTACTTGGAGCTAATTAAAATGTTAAAAAGTTGGTTCCTTTGAGATTTCACTGAGTTTAGTTCAGAACTTTCTCATCAGAGGATGCATATATACGTGGTAAAAATTCAGAATCTTGCTTTGTGTTGAGGGCAAGTTGTCTTTACCACTGATGGTGACCCATTTGATTGTCTTAACAATCAGTGTGTATTTTGCCTGTGGGTGGTAGAGGCCTGGTGAACAGGGCAAAGAAGAGGTCAGGTGCTAATAATTTGCCAGGCATCCCAGCCTGATGATGAGTTTAATTCCTGCAGGGGCTAGAGGTCCTTTTAAGGATCTGCTTCTTGATTAGAACATTAATTTGTGTAAAGCCACTGCTGTTAAAGAGAGGCTCTTTATTCTCTTCAGTACCTAAAACATATTCTATCTTTTTTTTACCAGCTTTGTTTCCCTTATGTGTAACAGCTTTGTGACTGATACCAGTTTTTCATGCTGGATGTTTGGAAATCAGAGGGAAACAGACATTTCAAGTCTGGTAGATATTTCTGTATCATAATTTTTTTCCCTTTGTCTAAAATATTTTTCCAGAAATCATTTCATTTTTGAAGACAAGGAGCACATTTAGCAATGATATTCCCCTCTGGCATCACAATGGAAAATTGTCATTTTAAACAAAGGGAAGAAGATTTTTTCTCATCAAACATATTATTATATATCAAATATTAATCTCGCTTCCAATGATACCTGTGATAAAAACATAAGCTATAAAATAGCTGGGATTATTCTTCCCAAAACAATTATTTTAAAAGTTATAAAGTTGTGACTCTCATGCAGCTGTGTTTTGGTTTGGCTTGTTTTTTTGGTCTATAGTATTAAAGCAGAAGTGAATATTCAGTTGTGATTAGGAAGGCAAATATTGCTTTTCCTCTCATTCAGATAAGGTTTGCCTGGTTCACACACTAAGGCTGATTTGCTCCCCATGCCCTGGTGGAACGTTAGCTAATCTAATATTGGCTGATGGGTAACTAGAGAATAGCACAGTAAATCTCCTTAGACCCAACATATGCCGTGCACTCTAGTATATCCATGTGCAAGCCATTTTAACACTACCTTGTACACTTCTAGACCATTAGACAATGATTCAGATACATGACTCGGTACCTGTCCACTGCTTTGTGGATAGTTAAAAAAGTGAACATTTTAACTTCTTGTTTTCTGTGAAAAAATCTTTGAGGGAGAGTGTGCATGCTGCAGTATGTAATGTCACACATTTAAGTGAATTATATGTAAGGTGTGTTTTGTAGTTTCTTGTTCACCAGATTTATATCTGTGGCAGTTTTGTAAACTAGAGTATCTAATTTCCAGAGTCTTGCACTAAAACTGTGCATGCACAAAATCACTGTCACCATTGCTTTTTATTAACTTTATTAAAATGTTCAGGACTCAGTAACTTTCTTTGCTTAATATGCCCTGAAATGGAAACTACAAGCCCCTCTGTGTATGGATTGGAAGAGTGCCTAGTTTCACTGTAGCTTCTGCAGATACTTTGGTATCTCTCCCCATAATGTTATTTTTGTGATTTCTTCTAACAGTAGCCTGTGAAATGTAGTCCTTCCTACATAAAGAGTACACTAGGGGGACTATTTTCCTCTTGGCTGAGTACTATCCTAAGACTGCGAAACTGGTCTTTTATACATAGATACCAATAATCCTTGAATTTAAATGTAGACAATTTGCTTTGCTTTGTTTTTGCATCACAAGCCTAATTGTTTTCCACCTGTTGCATTTATCTTCCTTATGAAAGGTAAATACCAGCTGCTGCTATTTTTAAAAAATTTTTTGGAAACTTGTTTTAAGAAAACGACGTTGTGTACAAGAACTTCTTTTAATTCAGCTTTGCTTTTACTGACTAGCTTCTACTGTAGTTCATTAGGTTTTAAAAATAAGGCGCAGGTGGAGGTCTAGTCTCTACTGCTGAGAGAAGAATGAAAAAAACCTGAGAAATCTGTGTGGAATGCTAAGATACATTCAAGTTTGGTCCTTTTTTGGGAGGGGAACAGCACCACTCTCTTCCCTTTCCAGTTCTTTGGGAGCCAATCTTGGTTCCCACTCTTGCTCTAACAGGAGCAGGAGACTAAAACTTACTAAGATGTATCAGTTTTACTCTGCTGTACTTAACTTTTCTGGTACCCCGTCTTCCAATTTAATAGTAGCAAGGGTAATTTTTCCAGCCTTCCCCTCTATTCTTACTTTTTAGTTCTAAAGTGGTTTAATAATTCACTTAGAAGAGTTTGGGCAGAGAACTGTAATCTGACACTTTAGGTACTAACATATAAAGCATTTCAACAAAAGCTTAATTTTAAGTATACGAATAGCCCTTTGCGACTTTGGTGGAATCATTCACATGCTATAAGTTACATATATACTGAGTGCTTTGCTAAAACATTCTCTTAGCATGCCATGCTTTAACGAATTATTTAGTAAGTTCTGTTATAGTGCATGGAGACAAACAAAATAAAGAGAAGACAGTTCTGGCCCCAAATTCTGAATGGACAGGTGACACAGTTTTTACATTAGATGAGAAGAAGAGGTTTCAGTGTCAAAGTGATAAATCTTTTCCATTTTCTTTTTAAGTTCCAGTAGAAGATAGAAGCATTAAAGCACATAAACTGATGACCTTTGTCATCTTACACAGTATTCATTATTTCACGGACCTCTGCTTTAGGTCTCTGAATAACCTAGATCTAAGTTTTCACTTTCTCTATAATGTATAGTGAGACAGTTAGCCATGTTAGTTTGAGGTGAGACAGAAGGCAGGATAGGGTCTTTATAGAGTTAGTCTGTAAGGTGCCACCCTGCTCTGTCTTCTACCATGTATATCCAGGGAACTGTTACTAAAGGTGCAAGAGGTGTTGGGTAGCTCCCCCAATGGTATGCTAGTGAGGAAGGCCTTTACTTGCTGAAGGCCATTCCCAAGAGTGGCTCCCAAGATGCAAGTTTATAACCTTAGTTGATGCCGCTGACACCAGTTCTATGCTTGGCCCAAATAGCAAAACTGTTAACTGGCCTAGAGCAGTCTTTCTACCAACTGGACTCACATGCAAGTTTTAAAATTATTTACCGGTTTTAGAACTACAGTAAATTACCAAAATTAATATTCCTGAAATTGTTAAGAACAAAATGCTACCTTAGATGATTGTACAATATTGGAATTCTTTGTTTTATTAGTATGATTGGAAATACAGGACCGTAGTTAAGGTGTACAACTGAAGGGTGAGAATTTAGGTCTCACACCAGCTACCATATCTGCCTGTCTTGAAATGTATGGTTTAGGTTAGCTAAAATTGGAATGTAAACTATGCTACCATCTTTTATTGTTGCTACTACTTTTTTTCCTAGTCCAGGGAGACTGTGGAATGCTATACATGTGCCTGTGCATTTAAAATGCAAATAATTAGGGTTAGCCTCACGGTTTTGCTGACCTGGGAAAACCAGAATTCAAAATTCAGCAGCAGTCCTTTGATTGAGGCTAGCAGGAGCTGGGACGGTTGCATACATTCCTGCCTCTGAATCTAGGATTAATTGACTGGTTGTGGAGGGAGCTGCATTAAATCCCCCTGGAGCAGCAGAGCCATTTTCATGAAGTTTGAGAAGAGGAGGATAGAAGAGTAACAGTGAAACCAAACCAAACTATGGGAATATGTACTTTGGGCTGGGGGGGGGGGGGGGGGGAGGAGAGGGAAGGGAGTGGGGCTTAGAGGGACTGTCCTGCAGATGAGGAAAACTAATGAGGAGTGAGTAAATCACTTTCTTGGCTCACAAGCCTGTGCAAGGTGCCCAAAGGAATTTGTTTGCCAACTATTTTATAAAAAAGGCATTGGAAATTTTCTACCAGGATTGCTGCTTATTTGCAATACAGTTACTACAGGTCTTAGTGCAGTGGTCACCAACTAATGGATCTCGATCCACCGGTAGGTCTCAGAGCCTTTTGCGGTTGATCTCAGAGCCTCTTGGAGTTGATCTGAGGCTGGGGTGTCTGCGTACATGCATGCACATGCCCCAGCCCAGCAAGTCAGTCCATGAGGGAGGGAAGGGGTGGGGGCTAGATTGAGGCCCCCTTGGTAAGGGACAGTGCTGCAGAGGCAGGAGCAGGGGTAAATTGAGTGGGGCCTTGGCCTGGTGGAACTTACCTTCTGGGGAGGTGCGCTCCCAAATAATTTTTTCTCCCTCTGCCTCGATCTTCCCCCACCTCCTCCCCTTCCCACAGACTTACCTGCTGGGCGGGGGGAGGGCAAGTGGCAGCAGCTCACAGTAGATCTTGGGTTGCTTTTAAATGCCAAAGGTGATCTCCTACTTAAAAAGGTAGGAGACCACTGTCTTGGTCTTGGTAATGGCAGCTTTCCAAGGTGGAAACTGAAAAAGTTGCATAATGCAAGTTGTAACTTAGACTAATGTTTTTCCCTGCCTCTCTCCTACCTTTGTAAGACCTTTCCTTCCATCTTTGTCATATAAAAGATATCCAAGAGCAGTGCATGAAATGGCGGCTTTAATTTCTTTTGATGGTATTAAGACTATTTGAATCTGGCTGATCGAAGGTAAACTCTCAGTGTTCTCCTTTTAATGTTTCCTTTTGCAAAGAAAACTGGTTCAAAGAAAAACTGGAACTCTCTCGTTCGCAGTGGAGATAGGCAGCAGTCTCTGTAGATCCCATGACAGAAGGCACATGCAAAGTTCTTGATAAGTACTGAGCCTGTGGAGTGGGCCTACCTGATAAGGGAACACTCAGGTTAGGATGCTTTTGATGTGGCTTTAGTTATGACTGATGATACATGCATGTTACTGTGGTTTACTAGCAAAATAAAATGTTAAAGTAAGGAAAGAGTTAGTGTATTCAGTAATGCTTGCTCAGCACCACCATGGTTAATTCAGTTAATTTAGTAGTTGAATTATTTTTAACCACTTATTTCCTCTTTTTGTGCACTTCTTTTACCAACTTGTGCTGTTTATTTTTGTACATGTCCCCAACCATCCCCCCCACCCTGCACTTTTCAGTCTTCTCTAAGCTAGGAAAATGAAGCATGTTTAGCAAAGTCCTTAGATAGTGCATATTAACTCATATGTTTTTAAACACCACTTAGCACCTAATGTGAACACAGGGTTTGCCTACAGGAGGGGATTTACCTTGAAGTGGGATGCTTTGTTTTAACTGCTTTGAACAAACTGGCACTTGGTAGCCCATTCAAACAACTGGACAACTTTTGCTTCACTTATAATAAGACACTGTTTCTTCATTGCCTAGAATTTCCTTTGAAGTATGAACATAGTAATTGTGGGTGGATATCCCATTCTCCTCTGCACTTCTGTGAGGCAACATGCATTGTGGGATTGTCCCTGTGATGCTGGGATCGGCCAGATAACTGAAAGGCATTTACGTCCAGGGATCAAACTCTCAAAATCTCAAACTCTAAAAATCCCATTGTTCCTCTCTTCCCGTTATCCCAAAATCAGATTCTTTTGGGGGTCTCTGGGGTGCCTAGCAGGTTCCTAACAGACAGGTCTAGATGTAACAGTTCTCCGCTGTATCTTTCTGGTATTTGGGAATCTGCCGTGCCTGGAGCCTTTCAAGCCAATCACTGGTCTTCTGGGCAGTTTTGGTTACAGTTTTTGTAGCGCAGCAGCTTTAGCTACAGCTACCCCTTCTTCAGTTTCTGCCACACCAAAAGGAGAATGAGAATGGGATGTAAACAAGGAGGAAGATGAGGAGGAGGACAGTGAGATCAGCTGTTTCTGGAGCTAGGTACAGGTACTTTTGTAGGTATGGTTTCATTCCCTGCAGTAGCATTTCTGGGCTTGTTTGTGGGACAAGATTATGCTGCAGCTCCTGGGCTGACCAGCACTGTTTACCAGGATGACAAGGGGCACCATACTAAAGATGTGGGAGATATGCATGGAAAGGCAGAATATGAAACTTTCATTTTCATGGACAAGCCACCTATGGCTCCATCCTGCTCCCGGCTCCAGGTCCCATGTGGGCAGCACCCCCAGCCCCTACCCCACTCCCTCCCTCACTGTGGGGGCCTTGATCTGCTCCCTTCTGCTCCCCTTCCCTCCCCCACACCCCTTTCTTCCATAGAGTTACCTGCAGGGAGCTGCTTTTCACACTGTCCGGCTCTGTTCCTGGCCCTGTGCATGCACATAGCCGCGCATATGCATGTGGCACCCCCTGTGTCTTGCTCCCAGCAACCCGAAGCAGGACCTCTTGCAGGCTAGAATGCCGCTTACCTGCAAGGGAAACCTGCCATTTCTGCAAAGAACCCAGGCATCTGGGGGCCCTGGCTCCACAGGGAGAGGGAACCCAGGTGTCCAGGGCTCTGGCCAGAAGGCATAATTATCGGTAACCATTATCGGCTAAACACACCAAAAA
>NW_005842404.1:744631-792221 GCF_000455745.1 Alligator sinensis | reverse complement strand
GGGAAATTTGTTTTGGGGGGGGGGGGGGGGGGAGGAGAGGGAAGGGAGTGGGGCTTAGAGGGACTGTCCTGCAGATGAGGAAAACTAATGAGGAGTGAGTAAATCACTTTCTTGGCTCACAAGCCTGTGCAAGGTGCCCAAAGGAATTTGTTTGCCAACTATTTTATAAAAAAGGCATTGGAAATTTTCTACCAGGATTGCTGCTTATTTGCAATACAGTTACTACAGGTCTTAGTGCAGTGGTCACCAACTAATGGATCTCGATCCACCGGTAGGTCTCAGAGCCTTTTGCGGTTGATCTCAGAGCCTCTTGGAGTTGATCTGAGGCTGGGGTGTCTGCGTACATGCATGCACATGCCCCAGCCCAGCAAGTCAGTCCATGAGGGAGGGAAGGGGTGGGGGCTAGATTGAGGCCCCCTTGGTAAGGGACAGTGCTGCAGAGGCAGGAGCAGGGGTAAATTGAGTGGGGCCTTGGCCTGGTGGAACTTACCTTCTGGGGAGGTGCGCTCCCAAATAATTTTTTCTCCCTCTGCCTCGATCTTCCCCCACCTCCTCCCCTTCCCACAGACTTACCTGCTGGGCGGGGGGAGGGCAAGTGGCAGCAGCTCACAGTAGATCTTGGGTTGCTTTTAAATGCCAAAGGTGATCTCCTACTTAAAAAGGTAGGAGACCACTGTCTTGGTCTTGGTAATGGCAGCTTTCCAAGGTGGAAACTGAAAAAGTTGCATAATGCAAGTTGTAACTTAGACTAAAGTGTTTACCTGCCTCTCTCCTACCTTTGTAAGACCTTTCCTTCCATCTTTGTCATATAAAAGATATCCAAGAGCAGTGCATGAAATGGCGGCTTTAATTTCTTTTGATGGTATTAAGACTATTTGAATCTGGCTGATCGAAGGTAAACTCTCAGTGTTCTCCTTTTAATGTTTCCTTTTGCAAAGAAAACTGGTTCAAAGAAAAACTGGAACTCTCTCGTTCGCAGTGGAGATAGGCAGCAGTCTCTGTAGATCCCATGACAGAAGGCACATGCAAAGTTCTTGATAAGTACTGAGCCTGTGGAGTGGGCCTACCTGATAAGGGAACACTCAGGTTAGGATGCTTTTGATGTGGCTTTAGTTATGACTGATGATACATGCATGTTACTGTGGTTTACTAGCAAAATAAAATGTTAAAGTAAGGAAAGAGTTAGTGTATTCAGTAATGCTTGCTCAGCACCACCATGGTTAATTCAGTTAATTTAGTAGTTGAATTATTTTTAACCACTTATTTCCTCTTTTTGTGCACTTCTTTTACCAACTTGTGCTGTTTATTTTTGTACATGTCCCCAACCATCCCCCCCACCCTGCACTTTTCAGTCTTCTCTAAGCTAGGAAAATGAAGCATGTTTAGCAAAGTCCTTAGATAGTGCATATTAACTCATATGTTTTTAAACACCACTTAGCACCTAATGTGAACACAGGGTTTGCCTACAGGAGGGGATTTACCTTGAAGTGGGATGCTTTGTTTTAACTGCTTTGAACAAACTGGCACTTGGTAGCCCATTCAAACAACTGGACAACTTTTGCTTCACTTATAATAAGACACTGTTTCTTCATTGCCTAGAATTTCCTTTGAAGTATGAACATAGTAATTGTGGGTGGATATCCCATTCTCCTCTGCACTTCTGTGAGGCAACATGCATTGTGGGATTGTCCCTGTGATGCTGGGATCGGCCAGATAACTGAAAGGCATTTACGTCCAGGGATCAAACTCTCAAAATCTCAAACTCTAAAAATCCCATTGTTCCTCTCTTCCCGTTATCCCAAAATCAGATTCTTTTGGGGGTCTCTGGGGTGCCTAGCAGGTTCCTAACAGACAGGTCTAGATGTAACAGTTCTCCGCTGTATCTTTCTGGTATTTGGGAATCTGCCGTGCCTGGAGCCTTTCAAGCCAATCACTGGTCTTCTGGGCAGTTTTGGTTACAGTTTTTGTAGCGCAGCAGCTTTAGCTACAGCTACCCCTTCTTCAGTTTCTGCCACACCAAAAGGAGAATGAGAATGGGATGTAAACAAGGAGGAAGATGAGGAGGAGGACAGTGAGATCAGCTGTTTCTGGAGCTAGGTACAGGTACTTTTGTAGGTATGGTTTCATTCCCTGCAGTAGCATTTCTGGGCTTGTTTGTGGGACAAGATTATGCTGCAGCTCCTGGGCTGACCAGCACTGTTTACCAGGATGACAAGGGGCACCATACTAAAGATGTGGGAGATATGCATGGAAAGGCAGAATATGAAACTTTCATTTTCATGGACAAGCCACCTATGGCTCCATCCTGCTCCCGGCTCCAGGTCCCATGTGGGCAGCACCCCCAGCCCCTACCCCACTCCCTCCCTCACTGTGGGGGCCTTGATCTGCTCCCTTCTGCTCCCCTTCCCTCCCCCACACCCCTTTCTTCCATAGAGTTACCTGCAGGGAGCTGCTTTTCACACTGTCCGGCTCTGTTCCTGGCCCTGTGCATGCACATAGCCGCGCATATGCATGTGGCACCCCCTGTGTCTTGCTCCCAGCAACCCGAAGCAGGACCTCTTGCAGGCTAGAATGCCGCTTACCTGCAAGGGAAACCTGCCATTTCTGCAAAGAACCCAGGCATCTGGGGGCCCTGGCTCCACAGGGAGAGGGAACCCAGGTGTCCAGGGCTCTGGCCAGAAGGCATAATTATCGGTAACCATTATCGGCTACAGCAGCCAAAAAAGGGTGCTGGCCAATAATGTCATTTCCCCTTTTATCAGTGCTGATCCAATAGGTAACCGATATATTGGTGCACTTCTAGTTGCTAGTGCTTCATAGGCCTCTTGCCCCCCCTGCTAAGTTTCCAGATCGGTGGGGAGTGCCCCCCTCTTCAGCTGTATGCCCGATCAGGCCAGCATTTAGGGTTGGTCGCAGCATGCCAGATCCTACCCAATACATGGCCTTAGACCTGGCGTGCCATGTCCAACCCTCACATCCTGGCTCTGGAGACACATCATAGGTTGAACCTGACACGCTGAGTCTGGGACCACGCATTGGCCCACTGCTGTGTGCTGCATTAGACCCAGCACGTGGCTCCAGAGCCCACATGTGATCCTAGGCTCAGCACAGAGCTGGCAAGCCAGTGCACAAGGTTGGACGGACCCACTGCATGGCCTTGGCCTCTGTTCCAGCATTCCAGATCAGCTCCACCACATGGCTCCAGGACCAGTATACCAGGTTGGGCCCTACAATACAGCCCCTAGTCTTGAGAGCCCAGACCTCAGAAACATACCTGTACTCCAAGGTAAGATCTTTTCTCCTTCCTGGGGCCTTGCAAAAATAGTGTGTGTTTTGTATTTGGAAGCATGTTAAATGTGAGCGAATGAGGTAATTGTTTTACCAACTGAGAGCAGCTGCAGGATGTGCCTTTGGGAGACCAAAGGTAGACAGAGGTGGATGGTGCTTACTAACAAGAAGGTTTGAGGCCAGCAAACAATGTGTGACTAAGATTATAACTGCAGTGTTCTGCGTAGCATCTGCAAGACCCAGGGATAGAGCTTTGCAAAGATCAGAAGAGGAATATTCAGAGACTTCAACATGCTTTGAGCAGTTTGTAAGACACCTTTTCCTAAATGGTAATCACCAGGGGCACATTTTCAGAGGCCTTGGGTATCAACTTTGAGGAAAGGGCATTCTGTTTTTTAATATGTGCCTTTCTTAGCATTCTGTGTTATTTATTGTAGCTGATGGTACATATCAGCAATAATACAGAATCATGAGCTCTTGGGCTGTCTGGGTTGTTTTTCTGGTGAGGTCTTAAGTTTGTGGGCTCTGCCTGCCATGGTCAATTTTAAATAGGAGAGTGGACTTTAATATTATGCAGGAAATACATTCTATACCCCTTGGTTAATTTTACATAGAAAAGTACCGGGGTGGTCAAGCTTCAGCCTGCATGCCACAAGTGACCCGGGGAGCCTCTGTGTATGCCACATGGCAGCGGAGCTGGGCAGGGAACACATTTGCAGGTAGGGCAGAGCAACAGATCGGGCAGGGAGCAGAAAGCAGAGCAACAGATCAGGTAGGGGAATGGGATCAACAGAAACAAAGGGGCTTTCTCTGTAGCATGCTTGTGGGGTGTTATACATTTTTGCTGCATGGGGTTTGTTTGCGTGATTTGTGTGCCTTAATGAATTTATAAAATTGCGGATTTGTCTTTCCACTGCAGGGCCAATGTGAGTGCCTGGGTGTACTGGCCTAGTGGTTTAATGATCTAAATGCAGGTTTTGTTACACATACTTTGTAGAGTCTTTATAGAGCTTTGTGAATTTTGCAAGCAGCGGAGATTGGATTTTCGTTCTAATGGAAATACTTTGGATTATGGGTGAAAATAAAAAACTTAAAAAAAAAAATCCTAAAAGCACAGATGCTTAATTAAGCACAGTGCAGCCAGGGCTCAAAGCAGGAGTTTGAATGGCAGGACAAGGAACATTTTAGCTGAGAAAGCCAGGAGCATGGGTTCACTATAGGAAAGCTCTTAGTCACTGTCACCAATCTTTCCTCTTGTTGGCGTAGAAATCTTGGGGCTGGAGTCATAGGGAGCACTTTCCCTAGCAGTGCATTGACAGCTGAAAGGCACGCCATCTTGGTCTCTCTGTCAAACCTTTTCATGAAGGGTAAGTAGAGTCTAGCAAGATGTACATGGCTTTTATTCACCAGAATGCACTGTCCTGATGTACACAGCTGAAAGGGCATAGCCATCTATTTTAGGAACTTGGGGGAGGCAGGTCTGCCTTGCAGTATTAGAGCCCTGCTAGCATACTTTCTTCCTCTAGAGTACCGTTTCATATCCCCTGCAGACATGTTCAAAGTTTTCTGTGCCTTTAGCGTTGTTTGGCAGTGAATCCAAGGCACATTGGAAGTTAACAGTGTTGAGACCTTTTTAATAGCCCTCTGCTCTGTACAGGTACTCCTCACTTAACGTCGTCCTGGTTAATGTTGTTTTGTTATTACGTCGCTGATCTGTTAGAGATCATACTTGTTTAAAGTCGCGCAGTGTTCAGTTATAACGTTGTTGGGACGCTGCCTGCTAGTAGGTATAACTACTGTGATGTAATTGGAATTGCTTAACATCGTTTTGCTTAAAGTTTCATTTTTCAAGAACGTAACTACGATGTTAAGCGAGAAGTAGCTGTATATCCTACCTAGACTTTGCCTACTGCTGCAATTTACTTTGTATGTAAATTTGTACTAATAAATTGCTACTATTATACTGCTTTGTAAAATTTCTCTGAGAAAGAGCTGCCTTTCTAGGATTTGTTTTGATAAATTGGTCCTCATAACAAACTTGTACTGATGAACCAAATGAATTGCTTGCTCGAACAAAACATGCTGCTGAAAATACACATTATGAAACACTTTCCCCACATTAAACGCATTTCTGTTATAGATTCTGGGTGCGTCTACACGTTCATTAATGCGCCGTAGTTACTGTTTCTAGGTTGTAGCTGTATTGGTCTAAAGGCAAAAGGAATCAAAACTTGTGGAAGAGGTGATATCTTTTATTAGATCAACTAGATATTTGCAAACAAATTAGTTTGCAAATATCTAGTTGGTCTAATAAAAGTTATCACCTCTTCCTTGAGTTTTGATTCTGTAGTTACTGTGCATTTAGTTTAGTATTCCCTTAATGAAGTACTAACTTGAATGTGCAGTAACTACATTTACTGCACGGTAGCGCTGGCACGAGGTTTTTTTGTGATGCTTACTGTTCAGTAGCCTAATAACAGTGCACAGTAGGTTATTAGCATGGTTTTTGACCGGCTTGCTACTGTGCAGTGTTATTAGGCTACCATGCAGTAAGCATCTTGTGTAGATGTGCCCTCTGTGTGGAATCTGGTGTAACTGAAACCTGAACGTGCAGCATGGCAGGTGGGCTAAACTGCTTTTTCATGGAAGAAGTAACTAACAAATGCACCAGGGTTGCCATTTTCCATTTTAAGTCCAAGCTGGGGTCTGGCTGGGGTTGTTGCTCAAGCAGGAGATCAGGAGTGAGAACTGGGGAAGGGAGAGGCTATGGCTGGAGTCTGGCTATTCTAAGGCAGATGGACTTGCTGTTGCATTCTTGATGAATGTGGTCTCTGCTTTTTTGGATGTGGAAGGAGGTTGTAACCCAAAGAGATGAAGAACAGCACTTGGAAAGAGTACTAACTTATACATACAATACCCAAGTTGGTGGCATGCGATTCTGTAGGGGGTGGGTGGGGGGTGTAGAACCCAGGATTGTATCATAACATGGAATAGCAGTAAGTTTCAAGTTTTAATAAAGGCATGCAGAGTGATGCTTGCTGGACTCCTCTGCAGTGCTGCTGGCAGCCAGAGGGTTTTCAGGGACAGAAGGCTGACTGCCAGTGGAAAGAGGGGTGTGTACAACCAGCTCTGTCACTACAGGGTCTGAATTACTCCCAGTTGTCAGGCCTGCAGGGAGCCATTGGTCACGCAGTCTGCAACATCGTCTTGTCAATTGGCCATGCCAGTCAATGCTGGCGCCTCATTCCAAAATCCTGTCCAGCACCTCAAAGTATGGACAGGTGGCTGGAGCCCTGCCAGGGATCTGTTTCCCCCGCCCTTTGCTTTCTTGTGAGCCACTTCCGTATCAGTTGGTTTAGTTCAGCTCTGCATAGCACCCTGGTTGTTACCCTATTCAGTCTTAGCCTTAATTATTCCCTCAAATGCACTTACATTTCCATGTTCGGCTTTGCCTCTCTCCAAAGGGCAAGGAGATCCAAAACCTCAGCATGTCCAGTTGGAGTACAGCAAGCAGCACTAGAAAAAAATGCTAGGTATGCTTGCTGTATGTGCTGACTTCTGAAACATGTAAGCTCAAAAGGGTAGAACACGGCTGGGCAGCAGCATTTAAATGAAGAGGTGACATCTGGTTACCATACCCCAGAGCAGTTGAGGGCACATGGGTAAACAGACCAGTGCACAAGACATTGTGCAAATCAGCATGAGGTGGCTGCTGGAATAGCACCAAAATAATCTGGAGCACAGACAGAACCGTATGGACATTACTACAGTGTAACTCACTGCGGGATGAAATCATGGCTGATTCCAACAGGAGTCAGAACAATGCAACAACTTTACATTTACGTTATTGTAAGGAATCATCTTGTGTGGATACAGATCTTTTTACATTGATTCAACCTAGTTTACAAAAAGGTGTAAACCACCTGGCTAGACAAAGCCAAAGACATTGGGGTCTGATTGTTTTTTATGCTGGAGACCATGCTGCACCCATGTGAAGGGCCTTAAATGAAAGTAAGACCTCTTTACGCTGCCAGAGACCTTGTCTGCATCACAAAATTTGCTTTGTCAGCAAGAAGTATGAAAAGTTGCAGTAGCTATGTTGGCACAAAGCCTTGGTGTGGAAGCAGCTAACCTGACAGAAGAGGACTTCTGTTAGTTTAGGTTGTTCAGAGAAGTGGTATAACCGTGCTGGTAAGAAAAAAACAACAACCCCCCAAACCCCTTCATTTAGCATACATGTATTGTGTCTTTACTGTATGGGTTGGCATAGCCATAGCAGCAAAGGCTCTGTAGTGGAAACAAGCCTGTAGTATCTTCAACTGGGCTTAATACAAATAAAAATCAGTCTTAATAGTGTTTCAGTATGTGCTAACTGTGCTAGGCCCCACTAAATTTAACCATGAATATGTTGTTAATAGTGTAAAATCTATGTACACTGTAGCCACAAACTCAGATTAAAAATGTGTTAGCTAACGTGTTACCCGACATAGTTCTCAACACACCATAATTTCCCAGTCTGTACATAACCTCTGTATGGCTATTTGTCATTGCAATTTACTGTTTTCACGTGCTTTGGCAGGTTGTTTTGTGATTCCCCCCCCCCCGATAAATAATTTAGAATAAAGAAATTATGTAAATTAAGATACCCTTATATTAGACTCTTATTTTCATGTTCTCCTAGCATTTGTTTATTTTAACTAGAAGACCTTTTAAATTAGCTTGAAATATACTCCTCTAACTGTACACCAGTCCCTAAAAGTCAGAGGGGGCTATTCCTACACTTATATCATTCATCTTGGGACTTTGGTGCAGCCCTTAATACCTCTAACTGCCACTTGTTTTGCAAGGCTGCTTTGGATCTTAGCTAACTTTTAGAGAATTTTCCAGGAACTCATAAGAGGAGATGCGTTTTCAAGTCATTGCACAAGATGTGGTATCCAAGACATGTAAACTCGCAATCCCTGTTTTGTGCAACACAATCTGTTCTATCAGAAGTTTCACTATGCTCTGGAATGCAAAGCCATTTGTTCAACATGTCAGGTTTTCAGCTCAATGGTATTCCTTCAGCAGTTCATCAAATCTATAATTGTATGACACGGTTCATCTTATGCTTTTCAAGGAGAATAACACATAGTAGTAACAGCATCACCAACTGAAAAGGTGTAAAAACTCTCAAGTAGCCTGTGAATTTCTTCTAAGCAGTTGCTTTTTTCAGTAGCTTGGCATGTATATTTAACTACATTAAATATCCCTTTCTTCTGTCCAAAACATAAAAAAATGAGCTAATGGCAGACTGCTGAAAAGGTATGACAGGAGGTTCCGAAGCCAGTATGGACAGTAACCAAAAACTAAAAATCTAACATTATTATACCAGTATTCAGGTGACATTGTAGCTACAATGATCCAGGAATTTGTGCCAGATGCAAGGATTTTTGCAGGTGATATATTTTATGGGACTAACTTAATGGTTAGGATAGATCTAGGCAAGCTTTAGATTTGCAGTGCATTCTTCTTCAGATTAAAAAGTTTGGCAGTATGTTTTAAGGAGGCATCTGAAATGGAAGAAGGAACACATTTTATACGTTTTTAGGGTTGTTGGTTGTAGCCGTGTCAGTCAAAGGGACATTATATGTAGAATTAGGAAAACCTTTTTCACACAAGGAGGTGGCTTGGGGAAAGAAAAAGAATAGACCGGTATCCATAAATCTGATATGCTGATCCTGGGGATGCAGCTTAAAGATGGAAGAAAAAATTGTTATGTAGTTAAAAAAAAAAGTTTCACCTGGTTCTTTTTACATTAAAATGCATTTAAAATATATGCCAGACTTTTCACACACCAACAAGTAAAGCTAGAATATTGCCCCAGCTGTATATAATAACCAGTATTGGTAGGTAGCAGAGCCTGTAGCCTCATAAGAACAGCTTTGCTTTTCCATTTTATTTTAGATTCTATGGGATGAAAATGAAGCTAATTGCAATAAAAAGTCCTTTGACTTCTCTGCGTCTCATTTAAAATGAGCAGAAAATGGCATTGATTGAATGACATATTTTGGCATTATGTATTTTTAATTTTTAATCTTTTCTGTCCAGTGTATTGTAGTTTTCAGATCCTGCTGAAAATTTCAGACTTTATTCAGTTTTTTAACTGCAAAGTTTCTTCTTGCCAAAAGACACTGTGACAAGTTTGCCTGCTTCTGGGAAGACCTCTTGCCATGCAGCACACTGACAACATTTTTGTACAAAATTGTGACCTGCAAGAAGTTTATAAAATAGGGCACTGAAGGAGTCTAATTTAAAGGCAGACAGAGCATAAATCACCACCTCTAGCTGATTGTGAAAGTAAAGGCCAAAGTACAAAAACGTTTCCTAGCTGCTAAAATGAAGCCCTGATAACAGAAGATAAGGTATGTGAAGGACAGAGCGGTATCTGACATTATTACGCTCACTTCTTGGATAATATTTTTAGTACTAAACTGCATGCTGCATAAAGGGTTTCTTAGAAAATGAGGTGCCCTGCTTAGGGTATGCTCTACTTATTTTGCAGCGTGTTGTGTTTTTAATTCTGGACCACTGTCAGATAGCATAATACTGAGTAAGTCCCAGATGAATGTGGGTGGTGAAAGGAGAAAAATAATATAAAATAAAGACGGGTGTTATCAACATAACAGTGAATGTTTATCCCATACTTCTGAAAAAAATGGAAGCAGAAAAAAAACTTTTTCTTTTTTTTCCAAGAAAGAATCTTGAGGGTCAAGAATCAACTCTGAACAAAGTTTGGTTGCATACTAAATCTCACAGTGAGTTGATTCAGTAGTTCACTAACTGCTGAAAGATAGTAAGAGTTCAAAGGTATCTGAAAGACTTGACAGTCTCATCAGATTCTTGCTCACTTAGGACACCACGATCTGTAGTATCAGTCGCAGCTGCTGGATCCTTGTGTATAAATAGCAAAGAGAAACACAGAACTGGCTAGGTTAGAAAGTTCATTTTGGGTTTTTCTAACAGCTGTGTCAGGATTGACTAAAACTGACTAAAACGTCTTGCATATCATTTTTTTTGCAAGAGCACCCCAAATGTGCAACATGGCAATAATAATTAATTAAAACAAATACATTGGAAATAGTTTGTTATAATATCATCCAGAGGATACAACAGTTTGCTTGTCTGGGGGGGGGTGAGTCTACATGTATTATTAATGTGTAGCAATAGACTTTGGTGCGTTATGCACTGGAGTTTATTGCTCTCAGGTGCGCCATTTGAACATGCGACAAGGACCGCAGCACATTGAGCCAGGCTGGAGCAACCCCAGCTGACAGGGGGCTCAGAGAGTCAGCCTACCAGCCTGCGGCTGCTCCAACCCGGATCAACATGCTGTGGAGGGGCTGGCTGAGGCACAAGGGTGCTCCAGTGCGAGGCTCGCCACAGGTACTAACCTGCTGTGTAGTGTGTTAGTTTCCTGAGTTTCCTGCAGCCTAACAGAGCCTGTGTGTAGATGCTGAAATGTTTACTGCGGTGCTAATTAGTCTACTACTCAGTAAACATTTGCTGTAGACAGGCCCGGGGAGTATGATAACTGTCATTTGAAAAATTAAGCGTAGATTTCCTCTGATTACAGTTTAGTTATGACTTGGCACTCCTCTTGCTAAATCATCCATCATACTGATCCCTTGATATCTGGTTTGGGGGTTTTGTTTGTTTTCATTTAAAGCCGTGCTTGTAACTGTGAAGCAAGTCTCAGCAGTATCAAGCCTTCAGTTGTTCCATGTGGCGAATTCAGTTCAACAAAGCACCAGAGGTCTCTTAGGTAGCAATACCGTTCAAAGGCTGGATGTTTCAGCAGTGCATCGGGTTGCTTAGGTTGTGGATGGTGATGCTTTTCAGCTGTTTCCGTACTCTTTTGAATTATGTTTTTAAAAATTGTTTTGCAGCTGTGGCTGAGATGGTTGAGGAGCCACTCCAGATAGTTTTCACTGCTGTTAAGGACCACAGGAAAGTATTAAGTTAGGATAGCAGATTTAGAGCCGAATCCTGCCAACCTTATTTAGTTATTTCTTCTATAGACCGATTGCACACAAAATCTGTGTTAAAAGAAAGTCAAGCACTCAGAAGTTAGGAAATACCAAAATTAAGGTTTTCTGTGCAGTTTTACTTTGGTCTCCTTGTGTGTGTTCATTATGAAAAGCTCTGCAATAACACAGTCACATGCTGTTTATTCCACAGGACCCTTGCTGGTGGATGAACACAGTGCACAAGATAAATGGTGCTCACTTAATATAATATTTTATTCCCATTATTAACTGCATACCATTTGATATTAATATTAATTTCCTCTGGGCTCTCCTGTGCCACTTATCACTGTGGTATGTGTGTGCTTACAAATAAGCATGCCCCAGCTTCTGATTGCAGACCCTTTGCATAGCATGTATACTGATAATCCATTTTCACAGGCTTCTTATCCTGCTGAGGAGTCCTTGCCCAGCCTGTCCCAATACAATCTCCCTCAACCTCTTCTTATGCTCTCCTTTCCATACACAAATAGGTTCCTGGTTGCCACTGACTTCCCTCACTCCCCTCCCCATCTCCACATCCATTCCCTTGCCTCCACATACAGTCTCCTAGCCCAGGTAGCCCCAGTTCCAGTTCCTGCCTTCCTCTGTGCACACTTCTTAATCCCAGTGTCCTGGTTATCCCTGGTTCCTCATCCCAATTCCTACCCCAGTTTCTGCAGAAATTAAAGTTTGGCGGTGTTATAAACAACTGGAAGCAAGGTTTTACAACAGAAAGTATTGTACAGCCTTAATAGTAGATGTTACTAACCACCTTTCATTTACTATTATTTAAGTTAACCTCATGTAGAGAGAGGCCTGCCTTTTGCCTTATTTATGTAGGTAAACCTGCTTTGCTTTCACTATGAAAATGTTATTGGCTTTGAATAGCCCCATTCCCTTCATTGTAACTTTTTAAAGTAAGGGCTGCTCATTTTTGTCAGATGCAGAATCAGGCCATAAATCTGGAGACTTAGATCAGTGTTTCCTAATCTTTTCCAGCCCAAGGCACAATTACATTAATAAAAATTTTCTCCAGCACACCTGTTAAGGCATTCCCCATCCTCATACCTATTGTAGCTTATTAGCCATGGCAAAATTCCACAGCACGCTTGTTCATTTCTGATGGCACACTTTTGTGCCACAGCACACGGGTTGGGAAATACTGACTTAGATTTCAGTTTTGCTGTGGGCCTTCCCTAGACAAGATGGTACTTCAGCAGTTCCAGTCCAGTGTGATGCAGAGTAGTCTTTCAACTCTTGATCAGTTGAGACAGAAGTGGAATCCTCTTCCTTTGCTGGTTGGTGAAGGTGGGAGTGAATTAGTAATATTTTCCTCCAACCTCCTCAACATCCTGAAGTTTATTGGAAGACAGATTATGGATTCCTTGTACCTGAACACACTGGTGAGTGGTTGAAGGTGGGGACCCTCTTCCACTTTTAACATGCCTACGATAGAACAAAGTCATCAAAATGGCTTCGTTCATTTTAACAGTATCATCAGCCATTTTTTAACTTCTTTAAAGTGTGTACTTTTAATAAAATGTAGGGGGTTTTAAGCATCTTGTTGATTCTTCATATACTTGTATCTTCTTTTATCAAAGTCTGTGTATACACATGCACAAGTGTACACAATTCAAAGTCAAAACTGACCCCTTTCCCTACTCCCTTTCTCTGTAACATTAAATATCTATTTTATTTTCTGTCAATATTCTTGAGGCCATTTTAGTAGTTCCTCCAGTTGAGGGCTTCGCTTAGAGTAACTGCTATCCTTCAGATACAGTTCTTCATTTTCCCAGACTACTGATAGTAACTGTTTAATCACATAGCTATGGGTCATACTGTACCAGGATTTTCTGAGTGGTGATGACCTTGAGGAGTATTAAACTGGATGTAATGCTTCCAAGAATGGGAGATGTTTGTGCAATGGAGCTGGTATAGATTGCTGAATCAATGACTGGCATTGTTGGCAGGATTTTGCTACAGGGGAGTCTTGCAACAGCATCACCGTCTTTTTTTAGTGGATAATTTTTAATTGGTGTGTTTTGGTGAATATGGAGTTAAATATTTATGACCAAGAGGATACCTAAATATATAGTTGCTAAATATTGTCCCTACACACTGTATTGTGGCCTTGTGTTTTCTAAAAGTTCTGAGCTGTTTTATGTTCTTAGCAAAATATTATGATGCATCTGTAGGAATATATGATAAAATTTATATAGAATTATTACAAAAATGAGAGGATCACAGCACACTAATTTAATCTCTTCTGAGGTTCATGGTAACGGTATTAACTAGTAATACAATGAAGGTCTGTTAGCAGTTTTGTCAACTAAGCTACTGTGAAGTAAGCCCCTCTGAAATTTTTATAGAAGGTTTTCGGCGCACCCAGCTGTTGGCTGCCTCTGAGCAGCCTGATAGTCATGTGACACTGTGTGATCATTTTACAATGAAGCAAGGTACTTTTTATATATGACCTAAGAGATTTTGAATGCATTCCTTCATAGGTATCAAACAGGTGCATTGACCCACTTGTACTATGCAGCTTTTCATGGTGTGTGTTTGAATCTGAAAGCCTGGAGTCAGTTTTATAGATGTTTACTCTTGTTTTGCATTTGCTTTTTTTGCAGGTAGAGTGTGGAATTTTTGACAGGCCTATTACGTTGACGCACTGTTTACATTAGCACTTGCTTTTGTGGTTTCCAGAGTCACTAGAAACTCTCTATGGAATCAGAGTCCCATAATTCACATTGTGTATTGTTTATTCTGTATGTAATTGACTGTTGAAACATTGCATTCAGTTCAAAACACTAGTAGGGTATTCTCCAAAATGTCTTTGTCGCAGAAAGCCTTTTAAGAGTTACACATATAAATATGTTTACGCAGAAATTAGGACTGCATGAAGGCTGTCATTGCTTAAGAAGCCCCAAAGCAACAGGATTAGATGGTAGAGGGAAAAGGTAGGTTGCCCCGCAAGTGATGCCTCTTGAAGTCAAACCCAACATCTAATTAAAATATTTTGCTTTTTAGTGTATTCTCTTATATGGCTGTTTATGTGATATGGGATAGAGAAGCCTAGGACTGATTTGGTAATAAAGCAGGAAGATGTGTCAAGGAGAGGCAGATTCTTTTTTCTCAGACAATGGAATCCAAGGATTTAATTTTTTGAAAGGACATATTTTGGATGAGGACTCTGCAGACCTGCAGAAAACGTTTAGTTTTCTTTTTGCACTTTCATAAAAAAAATTGTGTGTATATATGTGTGTATGTTGAGTTGTTTGAGAAACTTGAAATCTAGGTTGTCTTTAAATCTTTGTTTTCTGTTTTCCTGGGCAGTAGCTACGTAGCCAACAATTGGGAGTTCTCTGACGTTATGTGTTTCATAACTGAAAGTTAGGCATTCTTCACAAGCTATCATATTTAGGGTTGTGTGTGCAGGCACATACACACACAGAACATTGTTTACTTCCTCTGTAAGTGCTGGGACATTCAGTACTAAGAAGTATGATATGCTTGCATAAACACCAACGCCAGATTTATCTCTGAATCCTATCTTTCCTTTCCAGTCTTGGAAAGTGATTAATTTGTAACACACATTTTGTTCTTGGATTGCAATGCATTATTTTCTAATCATTTACAGTTTTACAGAACTATTGTGCTGACTTGAAGGAACATTTCTGTCATATACTCAGGACTGTAGGCTGAAGCTTTAGCTATAATTAACATTTTGAAAGCAAGGAATTCTACTGTAGAACTTTAACTGAGGGACTATAGCTTTAAAGAAGTTGCATATTTTTTTTGGATTGTTTGCAAATGCTTTTTCCACACTTTTTATGATGAAAACATTCACACTGAGATTACAGATAATTTGTTTGTGCTGCAGTACCAAAGCAATGCCTGATAAATAGCTTTTAGATTTTAAAACACAGTCCAATTCCTCGAATGGTATCCCCTGGCAGTTAGTAGAGGGTCTGTGTTGGGGAGTGGGGGGGTGAGAATGGAGTAAAATAACTTTTATTTTCCAAACTGTACATAGTTAAAAAGTGTTAACCTATTTAACTGCATTAACCATATATAAAGCAACATCAAATGTCTGACAAACAGAAAAATAAAGATATTGGAAGTTAAAACAGAAAATCTATGCAGTCACAGTGGCATTAGGGCCTTGTGTCTTTTATATTTGTTTTCGATTCTGGCGAGTGTGGCATGGGAGGGATGAGTGGAGGGTTATTGACCAGCCAGTTTGCTGTGGATTGATTAGAGCAGGGGTAGGCAACGTTTTTTGGCAAGAGTGCTGAAAAAACCACAATGTCTACCTTGGAAGGGGCCAGAGTACCGACATGCCGAGCAGCTGTTTGCAGCCTCCCAGCTGCAGCCGGCCCACCGAGCCTGCAGGGCTTGCAGCCTCCCAGCCACCTGCTGGGAACAGCCTGGGCTCCATGGCTGGCAGCAGCTGCTTAGAGCCCAGGCTGGCAGTGGTGTGCCGAGCAAAATGGCCTTGCGTGCTATACTCGGTTGCTGACCCCTGGATTAGAGCATCAGTGTTGATTTAATTTTCTTAAATGGCTAGTGACTGATAGATGTCCCCAGTTTTTGCAGTAGGTTGGCATGATTTCTCCCCTCTAGGGAGAGATTTTTGTTAATGAACATTTTAAAGTCAACATACAGAGTCATTAATGAAAAGTGAAGTAAAGTTTGAAGGCAGGTAAAAGGAGAGCTAAGGAGGTTCTGAAGTTCTTTAGGGAGACTACAGAATTGTTTCTGTAAACATCAGGTGGTGCATTCATTCATAAATGCACATTGGATTTGTTGGATTCAGCTCCAGAGGAATGGTGGATAGCTTTGGAGTGTTTGAGAAGGATGTGGTACCAGATCCTGTGACATACATCTGCCCTCCAGTCCTGTGGCGCACAGTAATTTGCTTGTTTGTGCCCCCTAGGAGTGCATTTTATGAAATAAGACAGAACACTTTTGTAAGTAACATTGGTAAGTTTGGTTATAAAGGAATATTGGTGTAGCAGCAATTAGATTAGGGGTAGGTAGTCATAGTTGAGTATCAGAGAAAGGTTCTGACTACTTTTCCAGTGCCAGTGACTTCCCATTCAATTGTATTCATTCTAAGCCACAATGGAGCTTGTTCCACATCTCAGTCTCCCATCACAGGTTAGCAGTATGGCAGGTTTAGAGCCCAGGTAATTGAAGGGAAGACATTCAGTAGCACCACAGGAGCTGAAGATCAAGGTAGGAAAGAAAGCCAAGTGACTCATATGAACCAGCCCTGGTACGACCAGTGATTGGGAGCTACTACATAGTGCATGGGATCATTGCGGACATGAAGTAAGTTGCAGCTCATTTTTGGGATCTGTTGCATAACACATTAAGTTGGGCTGAACACAGATCTGTAGGAATGGAATCTCTCATTTAATTATCTACCCCTCACCCCTTCTATATTCACAACTGCCAAAAAACATGTGGCCTCCTGTCTCCAAAAAAACAGAAAGTGTATTTTCTCTGGTTTTGAAGCAGGTGTGATATCCACCAGTGCAAATAGTAACTTTGTCTCCCTGCACTGGGATTTGATTCAGTAAAGCTAAACCAGTTGTTGGCCACTGATGGCTGTGATCAGGTGCAGTATCCAGAGCACGCAAGATCTGAGACGCCCAGTAAATCCTTCAGCAATGCCAAGGAGGACCAGAGTTGATGTGTCTGGTATTTTAATTAGTAAGAAACCAAGATTTAATTGAAAATCTAAACCAAACCAACAAAACAACTCCCCCAAACCTTTCAGACCATCTTTATAAATCAAAAAGAAGCAAAGAGAACCCCAGCCCCAGGGGACTGGATTTTAAATGATAAACTAATAACTGGGTTAATATTTAATTATAAAAACTTCCTTTCATACTAAAAGTTAATTCTTTCTAATTCTGGTGCCAATCCTGAATGCACCTCCTGTGAGATGCAGAATGGGGCTCAGTTTGAAGAAATACAGTCAGGAATAGGGAAGCTATTCTAACTATAAATAGCTGTGGTAGAAAGGTAGATGTTTGTGTAATAGTACAGTACATATGTGTATTTTGAGAGAACCTGAGAATAGCAGCTGCACTGAAATACGTGACAGTAAAGTCAACTATAGTCTATGATTTAAAAAAATAAAACTTCTGCAAATGCTGTAAGTCTAATCTGAAACCTGTTGGTGTTATCTTCACTTGGTAGTACAGAACAGTCTGTGATTTATAAGTGAGCCTGAGAACATGCAGTTCTGGTAACAGGATACTTCTCACTCCTTTTGATATGGAATTGTTTATTGCTGGACCCCAGAAATTTCCTCAAGAATTAGAACTAGGTGACAGTTCTGCTTCACTCCTTTTTAGGAGTGGGTTTTCTTTTGTAAAGCATTGTTTGTTTTACCATTCACACACCTTTGAATTTTAGACTTGCAGAACATGCAGACTTGCAGAACCAATGGCACTGACACCAGAGTTCTTACTAGCACTGTAAGGTCAAAAGGATCAGAACTTAAATTAAACTTCTTCCTCAAGCTCAGGTTTGAATCACAAATTCAGGAAGTTGTACATAAAAATCTGTCTGGGCACTGTTTCCTCTGCCAGCATTTTTCAGTTAAATAATATCTTGTGTTGTGGTCATAAATAATATGGGTTAAATCCTTGGTTTTCATCTTACTAAATTGCTAAAAATTGTCATTATGAAGGAAAAGGGGGGGAAAAAAAGGTAAGAACAGGAATAATAGGGTGGAGAGCAGTGTGTAGCTCCTAGTCTCAGTCAGTTTTTGAAACTGTAAGCGAGTTAGAATTATGATGTAATGTATTTAACTGCTAAAATTAAAAGATCAGCTCTGGAGTGACCTTTTACTATATATATATTTTAAGGGTCAAATCACATTGGGTCCACTGGAGTCATATCAGGAGCGGATTTGGTTGATATTTATTGTCAGTATTAAGAAGAAAAATGTTTTACCTTGACATAAACTTTATTTTAAAAAACCCTAGATAATACAGATTAAAAAAAAAACAAAACAGTTTGGGCCAGTCATTTAAAATTCAGTACAAGATATCTGACTGTTCTCTAATTGCAGTCCTATTCTAGCTTATTAAACAATAACTAGCAACTACAAGTAGGTTTGACTTTTTTTCTGAATTTTTTTTAAGAGTAGTGCTTGTCAGGAAAATGAAGGTTCACAACTGAAAGATAGTATGTTAAAGTGAGAAAGGGAAATTGTTTATATCAACAGCTTATCACTAAATAGTTCCTTGAAAGCAGGGTGGGAAGTTTGTGAGTATTTCCTGTGAACAATACTTAGGGACAGTATCCTTGTAAGATAGTGTTTATCACACCTATTTTAATTTCTGTGTTAAGACTGAGAAGGATTTCATGTATTTTGCTGCTGGGATTTGTCAGATACAGTTGAGGCCTTTTATCAGAATTTACCATTTGCTGTGGATTTCAGAGGCCATCCGAGAAGCCATTTAAAGCAGTACAGTTTCTGAGAGCTCTGATAATGGTCAGTGAAAGCAGTAATCCCAGAGGCCTAAGGGGATAATGACAGTCAATAACATGGTTGCCAATCTTTAAGCTTAATCATGACATCTTTAGGATTGAGGGATGGTTATTTTTCTAAATGTGTCTGTGTGGGGGAGGGAAATTCATGTGTGATAAAAAATTCATATTGCAATGCAACAAACTGAGATGCTTGATAAGCAGTATATACCACAATAGATATAAGAAATATATATTGCAATTACATTTGATTTCACTTTAAAAAAAGGGCAGCTTTTATTGTTCTGGTGAAAATGATGCAATACTATTGACACATTGGCAAAGACTAGTATATTCTGTGACAGCATACAGTATGTATGCAAACCAGTATTGAATGAGATTAAAAGCTTTGTCTAGTAACTTGTCTTTTTGGGGAGAATGTGTTACATTCAGCTTCAAGAAAGTTTTGAAAGTTGCACTGTAGTTTGGTAAAGCACTGTTTTTGAAAATAGAAATTTTAGATCAAGTCCTGCAATGCCATAAAATGCCAGGGAAACCAGTAGGTTGGTAAAATGTTCCTTGTTCTATAAGAAATGAAAACTGTAGAACTCTTGGTTCAGAGATGATATCTTTTATTAGACCAACTAAGAAATCGCAAAAAAAATATCTTTTTTCTGCAAGAGTTGGTCTAGAGTTTTGTATTTCTTTTTGTCTCAGACCAACATGGCTGCCAAATATATCCTTGTTCCATAATACATTCTTGATTCAGATACAGACTTCTTCAGTATAAATAGGAAAATTTCATATGTGATTTTATTCAAAGCAGTCTATAAGTGGGAAGTGACTGTCAAAAATAACATTAAGTTATGTGTGTGTGCAATTTCTAAATTACTGCTCACCATTTATTACATTTGCTAAATTTTAGAGATTTTTTTCTGTCAGTTTCCTTTTGTAAATATGTTTATTCTGTTTTGATTTTTGATTGACTTGTTAGCTACCATATTGGATGGGCAGTGACAGAAAAGACCCTCAAGCACAGTTGGGAATAGGAGGTAGAAATCTAATATTCTTTTTGACTGGTTACTGAATTACTCTGAAGTTGACTGCTGACTTCCAAAAGTTGCATAGAGCATAGCAAAAATCAGATAAGAATTAAAATTAAAAGCACAAAACCCAGAAACTTAAGCATAGTAAAATAAAAATAAATCATTATTTGTGGGGAGCAGGAAGAAAACATTTGATCAAATGTGTGTGGGTGTATGTTTCGTTTAAAGAAGTAAATGGGTAGCCAATACTTCTCAATGCAGACAGAAAATATGGAGTAGGATTTCACAACTGTGCTTTATGTAAATTTCAGTTCTGCACACGGTTGCAATTTTGATGTTTCACAAAAACCTCACAGAAGTGCTTATCCCCAGAAAGCAAATTATTCTGCATGGTCCTGTTACTGTACTTCAGCTATCATCTGGGTGAATCATTTCAAGAAGTGAGGGGCTAATTTGATCTCTAGGAGCCATTCAGTTGTTGGCCTCTCTGCTATGGGTGCCAGTAGTACCTTGTGTTAAGGATATCTATCGGTCTTAGTTTTAGAGCTCTTACACCTTAGGATCTAAACACCGTCCACTGGAAACTGGAGTAGAACTGCCAACTTGTTTTACACAGGCCTCTTAGCAGCCCTCATACGGCTACCAGGAGCTGGCCTGGGGCAGGATTTCATCTGATGGCCTAACAATGAGAAATTTGTTGCCATTACCAGTTCCATCTCTCTGTCTTCAAACTTCACAGTAGGTTTTTACAAAAATATCTGCCTTAATCATTTGACCTTATATAGGAGAACAAAATCTAACCCCATGTACTCAGCAACCTATGCAGTTGGATGTAGCAATGGATGTAACATTAGGTTGGATTCACTTCAGTTTGCATTTTTTTATATTCTTTTCTTTTTCTTAATCTATTATTAAGAATTCTTTGAGATTCCTGTGCAGTTTCTCAGATGACTTGCTCAGAGTCAAATGATATACAGTAATGGCTGGTTACTTCTTTTTTCTTCTTCTTAGCTGCTTGGGCAATGTTGCTTTTGTTCTTTCTGTCTCCTCCACCTCTAAAAATATATAAAACCAATCGGAGCAGTGTTGTGTTGGCTGTTTTCCCATAGGCTTCTGCTGGACCCCTCCCCCTCACCTCATTGGTTAACTGAGTTCAGCTCAGCTCAGCTGACTGGGAGTTAATATAGGTCAGTATAGCAATGTGGAATTGACTAGCTGTTCTCGTTCCCGAATCCAGCTTTGTTTAATCTGGCAAGTTTCCAGCTCTTTCTAAATACTACTGTATGCTGAAAGTCTATGCAACATGTCAAGATTAAACCACAGGGACAATGTTGATTTTTTTTTCTTTTTTAAATAAGTACAATTAGAAAAAAAATTAAAGCCACTGCCTAGAAACAGTTGTAAAGATTTCTGATATAAAGGGAATAACTATAATACATTGGCGCTGAGGCCAGGGCCGGATTAACCCTTTAGTGGCCCCTAGGCAAACAAACTGTGGGCCCCTACTTTTTTCACTCAATAATTGTAATATGTAAAATAAGCACAACTGTGCCCCTTCTTCACTTAGGGCCCTAGGCGTGTGCCTAGTTTGCCTGTGCATTAATTCGTCCCTGGCTGAGGCACTATCACAATACTTTCTAAATAAACGTAGTGAGGATCTTTTGGGAAGAACGAAAACATAATGGCTTAGAACTGACTTCAGAGGTACTGAGCCCCTGAGACTTTCATTGATTTCACAAACTGTGGGCAGCCGGAGCACCTCCAAAGAAACCAAGTAGCTAACTTGTACTTCACTTTGAAGATTGAGGTACTGGACAGGTGTACTGTAGGCAAAATTGGGTTCTTACACATAGAGCTAATATCATTTACAAAAACCTTATGGGTGGATGCTAGAAAATGAGTCTTAGTGAGTCAAGACTTTAATATTAGACATTTTATGAAAGTTGCAGTATAGTGTGAAGTCCATGTTTCCCTGTTTTAGTAAATGAACACTTGCAGCATAGTATTTTGTAAGCAGCGGTTGGTGTGGATTGAAAATTGTTTTTTTCAATAGCAAGTGAAGAAGCTCTCTAGACTCTAGAGTAAAAAAGGGTTTTACTTAAACTGTCACCTCTGTGTTCAGCAATTAACTTACATTTAACAAATGGCTTGAGAAGGCTGACAAAAGTTTACCAAAAGGGATCTCTCTTCCTAAACAAAAGCTGTGTGAAAATGCCATGACTGATTGGCCTCAACAGTCTGCATTTATTAAACAATTGTATTCAGAGAAAGGATTTTGTTTTATCTTCTCCCATTGCTGAATGTTGTCTCTTCTCTTCTCATCTCCCACCTTCTCCAGCCTCAGTATTATCAATTTCAATTTACTCTGTTATCTTTCTAAATTAGACTGCAAGTTCAATGAAGCAGGAACCTTGTTTTATATATGTGAAAAGGGCTGCACACAATGTTTGTGCCATCTAAGCAAAGTAACCCAGACCATTCACAGAGTCACTGCTCTGGTACCACCCTTTTTTGTTTGGTTCCTTTCACAGAACACTTACTCTACTCAGGATGTAATGGGCTGATGCGGTGTGTGACAAAATACTTTTTTCCTGCTTTGGAGAAAGTATTCTGGGTAGAGTTGTAACCCCTTCATGTTTCTGTTCATTCCAGTGTAATGGAGACAGAAGTCTGTTTCTTCTCTTGAAACTAAGAGCTTGTCCAT
Organism: Alligator sinensis; assembly: GCF_000455745.1. Lineage (NCBI taxonomy): Eukaryota > Metazoa > Chordata > Crocodylia > Alligatoridae > Alligator > Alligator sinensis. The sequence continues at coordinate 769,644 of NW_005842404.1, read as the reverse complement.
ATCCCTTTTCTAAAAACAAAGTATTTTCCATGCAGTTTGTCATCAGTGATGCTCCATGAACAGTTGTGCTAGTGTCAGCTGGTTGTCATTTTAGAAGTCAGGGTAAATTTGCATTTTATACACTAACCAAAGTAGGTAGATTGGTAGATACTTTGGTTAGCCTAGGTGCAAATCTACCATGCCTTCTACTTGACTTCAGACTAACATGACTAACTACGTCTCTCTGTATTAGCTTTAGCAAGACAAGTTGACATACTGGTTATAATTAGAGCACCTATTGTTACATGCTGTGGTGGTGAATTATAAAGGGATGGGTAGTTAATGGAGGTGCATCCATAACTCCAGCTACTGGTATGTTTGTTGAACTGTCCACCCCTCTGAAACATTCCACTCCATAGAAGTGAGATGATGTTTCTTCTTCCATACTCCTTGGGTCTAATCTGTTTAAACCAATGGAAAGATTTCTGTTGACTTCAATAGGTTTTGGGTTAGGCCTTAAAAGAAGCTTTTACAAGGAATTCTCTCTGCCATGGAAATCAGTCTACTTTTAATTTTTCCTGGCATTTTGCATTTGAAAGGGACTGCTTAAAGCAGATAACTTAATGAGTAACAGTGCCCCTCCTGTGCTTATCTTCACTAGTAATGCTCAGCAGTTCTTCACACATGAAGAATTTTGCAGAGTAGAAGACCGGGGATGTTTCATCAGGCTCAGTAAAGTGGTTATAGTACCTGCCTTTAGGATCATCATGGAGAGGAACAACTTTTGACCTAACCATGCCCAGATGATGTCTGTTCCTCTCTCCCTCCCTCCCTCCCTCCAAATCTTCAAATCATAGAATCATAAAAAAATTAGGGTCCTAGAAATCATAGGGAACTTAGGAGGTCATCTTGTCCAGCCTCCTGCTCAAAACAGAACCATCCCCAGCTATAGGATAACAGCCAAAGCTTTATCTATCCAGGACTTAAAAAAAGTCAAAGGAAGGAGATTCCACAATTTCTCTGGTAACCTGTTCCAGTGCTTTACTACCCTCCTAGTGAGAGAGGTTTTCCCAGTATCCAACCTAGACTTCCCTTGCTGCAATTTGAAACCATTGCTCCTTGTTCTGTCATCTGCCACCACTGAGAACAGACTCTAGCTCCATCCTCTTTGTAATCACCTTTCAGGTAGTTGAAGGCTGCTGTTAAATCTGCTCTCAGTCTTCTCTTCTCCAGACAAAATAAGCTGAGCTCCATTAGCCTCTCTTCATAAGTCATGTGCCCCAGCCCCCTAATAATTTTTATTGCCTTCTGCTGGACTCTTTCCAATTTGCCCACATCCTTTCTGTAGTGGGGAGTCCAAAACTGGACACAGTACTCCAGATGGTGGTGTAAGCAGTGCTGAATAAAGGGGAATAATCACTTCCCTCAATCTGCTGGCAACCTCCTATTAATACAGTCCAGCATGCGGTTAGCCTTCTTTGCAACAAGGGCACACTGTTGGCTCATATTCAGCTTATTGTCCACTGTAAACCCCAGGTCCTTTTCTGCAGAGCTCCTGCTTAGCCAGTTGGTCCCTAGTTGGTCCCCAAACGATGCTATTAGTTACATTAGTATGGGAGCTGACCTCGCCTGTGAAGACTGAGTTAAAAAAGTCCCTGAGTATTTTAGCCTTTTCCACATCATCTGTCATCATCTGTCTCCCCCCATTCAGTAAGGGGCTCACATTTTCCTTGATTTTCCTTTTATTGCTGACATACTTGCAGAAACATTTTTGTTACCCTTCACATCCTTTGCTAGCTGCAGCTGCAATTCCAGTTGCGCTTTGCCCTTCCTGAGTTTATCCCTGCATGCCCAAGCAATACTCTTATACTCCTCCCTACTTGTTTTACCAAGTTTCCACTTCTTGTAAACTTTTTTTGTGTGTTTTAACTCACTTAAGAGTTCCCTACTAAGCCAAACTGGTCTTCTGCCATGCTAGCTAGTGTGCCTGCACATCAGGATGGTTTGTTCCTGTGCCCTCAGTAAGGTTTCTTTGAAATACAAGCCACTCTCTTGGACTCCTTTCACCTCAGACTGGCCTTCCAGGGGTTCAAAAGGGCTGGATTCTATTATGCACCTAAGTGGCCTTAGGCAACTGAGTGAGATCTTAACGCTGACTCCTTGAAAAATAGGAAAACAACTGTGAAGGTTTTCCTCCTCTGCCTTGGTGCATTTTTATGATTTAGTCTTAAGCATTTTACAAAAGCCTAAGATGATGGCATCTTACACATTTGTTCAGGGACTTGACTGGGCTGGAATGGGATCACACACAGGCACCTAAATCCATTGAGGTGCCCAGTAGGTGGAACAGGATCTAACCAAAAGCCGATAAACAAGTTCAGAGAAAGAAAGAAAGCTTTCTCAGTGGAGTTTTGTGCAGTCAACGAACCTCATCCAAACTTGTTTTTGGGTTGTGTGCAGGATGGAGGACTTTCATACAAGTTCATGCATGCTTTTCACTTAATTTTCCCTCCCTAAAACTACAGCCAATTAAAAAGAGACGTTTGTTGGCTGTCCTCCAGAATCACCAGAGACTAGAGGCCTGGAGGGATTCCTTACATACCTCTGATGTCTCCGAAGGTTCCAGAGGACAGCCAGGTCCTCACTGGATGGATGTCTGTCTATCCTTGATCTCCCTGTAGCAGGGGGTGCGGGAAAACGGAGCACCGTGGAATACTGGAAGACCAGGCCTAGTTACCTACTGCACCCTGGCTACAAAACACCACTGCCGCATACTGTTGCAGTGATTTTGAAGTGTTCTGCTGGGGAGGATGCGGTTGCAGTTGTAGGGGAACACATCTGGATGGCACTGAGGTGCTCTGACTTTGAAGTGCTACAAATTGAAGCAGAATTTGGAGTGTTCGAAGTACTCATCTTTCCACAGATTGTAGTTACCTTATATCTACAGGCCTAGCTGTAAAGTAGCTTACAAGAGAAGTAGGGCTCATCTCCACTTCTACCATCTTTTCTGCAACCTGACGTGTTACTCTTAAGCAAGATGAATTGCACAGACAGAAATCTAGATGGTATATGAAAAATTGCAGGTTGTTGTAAGGCTGGCTCAGATTGTGTGCTATGCTCAAGAGAGGCATAGCACTAAGGCCCATTTACCCTAATGAAGCCTAGACATTTCTTTCCTTGAAACAAGCTCCTATAACTACATTGAAAACAAGCCAGCTCAGTCCTGAAATGATGGAGTGGTGGGAAATAATAAAAGATAGTTGTTGTATATTTTTCTACCCTAAGGTACTTTGAAGCTCATAGGGTGGCCTATCTTCGTTACATTTTTAGTGCCAAGAAATTTTCCTTTGTCTTCTGAAGTCTAGCAGCTCATACCACCAGCCTGTCAGTAACTATTCCTTCCTCTTGACTACTGTACACTGGCAGCAGTTTGAGTTTGAGACCGACCAAATAAATGTATAAAATAAAATATATTATAGCTTATGTTTTGTTGGGGTCGGAAATGTATGCCAAGGAAGCGAATGCTATTTTCACCAATCCTTCGCTGTTCTCCATACAGTTCCAGCAGATACTGTTCTCAATTTTCTCAGGAGTCCCTTAATAGGAATTGGAAACTCTTTTAAGGTAGGCATCCAGGTTAGGAGCTTGAATCCAAACAAACCCCTGAAAAAGAAGCTTTGAAATGATGTGGTCCTCTAACAAAATGGTGTAGTTAAATACATTTATTGCTTTTACATCTGGACTCACCTACCATTCCTGGGACTAAATACCAAGAGTTGGGGCTATATCAGTCCCCAGATAGGTTAATTCTAGTAAGCAGTGTAGTTGCACCCAAGATCTATAGGAATAATTGAGTGAATTGGTATTTAATCAGAGGTCTGGAATATTATTAAAGTGTAAAGTATTATTAAACTATAATTGCATCTTCTCAGACGGGGCCTTCAAGGATGTTCAGGATTGGATCAGGATTTTCTCTGACAAAAGAAAATAAGCATATTTTTTCATCCTGCTCCCACTCAGAGGATGCAGTTTCTAAACTGCTTGTCTAGCTTTAGATTTTTTTCAGTTTCCCTCATGTAGTCTCTTTGCTAACAAAATTTAAATATATGTCCCTGCTCAAATTTTGGCTACTCTGGTATGATCTTAGGCCATTTGAAAATGAAGGGTATTCACACATTGTTATCCTGGATGATTTATAGACATCCTCCTTTGGGTGGAAACATGTAGTCAACCTTTGAAAAAGTATAAATTATTTAGCAGGCACTTCCTCTGACAGAGTTCCAGGGTAGGAACCTGTAACAGGGGGCCTTCTCAGGGCCGATTTAACCATGGCTTGCCCACCTGTTTCCAGGCTAACCGCCTGCCTTCTCGCCCGCCATGCCTTGTTGGTAATTATTTAATTGATCTTCATAAAGCGGGAGGCTGCCCATTTCCTGCCCCGATGCCAGGGGGTGCTATCTGCGGCTCCATTCCTCCCCTACACTGCAGCCAAAGCCTTGCTGATGGCATCTCAATGTTATCATTATCACCGGCCTCCACACTGGGCCTCAGAATCCTTCTAATTGAACCCTGCCTGGATTCCTCCCCTCAGGCGGTCTATTCCACCTTCATCCTGGGCAGCATAGCTCCCTGAACTGCTTCCCCTTCAGGTGTGGTCCCCCCCCCGGGACCTTCGGCTCACTAGCCCTGGCCCACCTCCAGGCCATTCTGAACCCCAGGCACACAGTTCTTGGGCGTTCCTCGCTGTGGGCCCCAGCCCTTCGACCCTTCCAGTCCTGGCCCCAGGACGGACCAGTCAAGGGAAGTTCAGACAGGCGTGAGTCTATGGCCTCAGTCTTTCTCCATGGGGTCCACCTTCCAGAACCTACAAACAAGGGGTGACCCACCCAGTTGTGCGGGCTAGGGGTTAAGGCTTCCCAACCCACCTTTCACTGGGGTGATAACTGGCCTGGCATTTCCTGGGGGCTCCTGCGCCACTGAGAGCCCCACCAGGCCACCCACTCCCGGCAGGGTGCAGTTTTAGGTCATGCCCAGGACCAGGAGCCTCCAATCCATCCCCTACAGCTCCTCCCTTACTTCCAGATGATACCAGCAGCCCTCCAGCCAGGCGGTGTTGTTGCCTTGCCTCCAGCAGCAGCACTGCCTTGTTTATATGGGCAGCACTAGGTTCAAAATAGCTGCCCTCATCAGGCACCTGGCAGCTGCCAGCTGCAGGCCTTTAAAGTGGAAGGCATAAACAGTGCCCTGCCACAGAACCTCACTACAGTCCACAGAAGAGGTCAGTCATTAGTGTTGTATATCTAGTTACCACATCCCACGTGGAGAATGATGGCAGGTCTTTTCTAATGCATAAGTACCTTACAGGAAGGTGGTTCCAAGAAAGCCCAAACAGAACTCACTCTAGGGAAAGTCCCTAGTGAAAGGCCAAGTAGGTTAAGTCCAAGAACGTGAATGTGCAGGCCCTTTGAAGACCTGCGCATCCTGGCCAGGACACTTTTCATAACAGACTGGATAAATCAGCAAGATCTATCAGCTCTCTGGGACAAGGATTTTACTGATTCTTTCCCAGCTGGGCATGGATAGTCAATGTCAAGCAATGGATTCTTCCATTACAGTGAACCTGATGAGAACTCCCTTTTCTCTGCCACCTGCGGAATCTTATCTGAGAGATAAGTAAACCTTTTATCTTTGTCACCTGTTTACAATTCCTAACCTCAGAGTGTTCCACAGCAAACTTACAGGCTCGGTGGTGCTACGCTACCCAGCACCATGTCTGAAAGGGACCAGGGGGTCATAATTGGCCATAAAATGAATATGAGCCAGCAGTGTGATGCTGCAGTTAGCAGAGCAAACAATACACTGGCATGCATCTACCGATGCATCTCAAGCAAAGCTAAGGAAGTTATTCTCCCACTCTACTCGGCATTGGTGAGGCCACAGCTGGAGTACTGTGTCCAGTTTTGGGCGCTGCACTTCAAGAAGGATGTGAAGAAGCTTGAGAGAGTCCAAAGAGCCACTCATATGATTAGAGGCCTGAAGAGCAAACCATACAAGGAAAGGCTGACAGATATGGGACTGTTCAGCCTAGAAAAGAGAAGACTTGGGGGGGATTTGGTGGCAGCTTACAAATATATCAGGGGATAGGATCAGGGGATAGGCGAACAACTATTCACCAAAGCACCCCAGGGGAAAACCAGGAGTAATGGTTATAAACTCCTCAAAGAAGGTTTCAGACTGGATACAAGGAAAAGCATCTCCCCGATCCATGTGACCAGACTCTGGAATAGACTCCCAGCGGGGGTGGTGCAGGCGCCTACCCTGGAGATCTTCAAAAGGAGACTGGATGTACACCTTGCTGGGGTTATTTGACCCCAGCAGTCTTTCCTGCCCAGAGCAGGGGGACTGGATCCAATGATCTCACGAGGTCCCTTCCAGCCCTAAACTTCTGTGAATCTGTGCTCAACATACTATTCCTCATCATAAATGTTATTTCTAGAGTAACTTAAGAAGATGTTTCACTAGATCATGTTATCAACATTCAGTTTTCAGCAGTATATGCTACACATCTCCTCTTTTGCTACAGTCTTGAAATGCACCTGGCTATTTTTCATTCTTTTGTAGTTATGCCTAACAATCACCTACTTACAAGGTAACAAGGGAGACCAATGCCTGATCTATTTGGTACATAAATGGACTGAGTCAGTGTGGTCTAAAAGAAGAGTTTCACTGGGAAACAAAGTAAATGTAGGGGTATAAAAGGACATGTGATGAGGACACCACTGCTTAGGAGCTGGGGGAACATCCTTTCATTTATTTTTAGGGATTTCAAAGATCTAGTAGCTTGGTTCATGAAATTAAATTGGCAACCTCAAGTGCTGCTATAGTAAAAGAAAGCCAATGTTAATGTGAGAAATTACTCATTCAAGGGGTTTATCATGTTTATAATGAATATTATTATAATCCAGCCATGACAACATAATCCTGAGTTAGCACCTTAATTTACTTCTAGAGGATGTTGTAATTTAATAGGCTCTGTGCAGTTCATGTTGGAGAACTATACTCAGCTCCTCTGTATTGCAGTATGTCGGCACAACAAAGGATGTAGTTTGGAAATTAAAGTTTTTTCAGTACCATTGACATTTTACTGGAGTTTCATTCTGACTTTTAACACTATTCCATGAATGAGCAAAAATTACTATCTGCATTTTATACTTTTTAGGAGAACCTATTAAAAAACACGGAGAGATAACCCTCTCATTTTTCCCTTACCTCTTTCTAACTACATACATTCTGTTACTTTTCTGTAGTGTGAACTAAATCTAAAAAAATATAAAAAAGTAATCAAGACCAAAAGGAGTTAAATATTTAAAAGTGAACATTCTTGAAGCAATTATGTGGCTCTTTTAATAAAAAGATCTGCCACTTAATGTCTTTTTACATAGAACTTTTTTTTTTTCCTTTCAGGAATCCCTGAGCTGGCTGTAGGAGATTTCATGTTACTGTATTGTATAATTACCTCTATCTCCCACTGCACTTTTAAAACATTTCATTACTAAAAAATCTTTCTTTTTCCCTTGGCCTGTCTGCTTAATGAGTGTTTTAAGACACTTGATAAATCCTGTAAAATGTTCACTTTCTTTTTGTTGAATTATTTGAGTAGGCATTACTTAACAATGATTCCTGGATCTGAGCAAGGACAATGCTGACTGGATGTAAAAAAGAAAAAAGAGAGGTAGTTAGTTAGCTGTATTATAAACGAAGTTGTTAGTTTATAAGATTTTATATCGTTAGTTTAGAACAGGGGCTTGCTTGAGAACTGTGCGTGACTATTTTTTAGTGCTTTGGCTCTCTGTAGCATTCCCAAAGAATAATTGTCCTACCTTTGACACTTTTTAAATTTTTCCATCTTTTAAAAATTCAAATTAGCATATGAGTTGGAGACAACTGTTGCAGATTATAAATACAGTTTTCCCCTCTCACGAGCAACTTGAGCATTAAGCTCATTTTATCATAAAATGAAAGCCATGCTGTTCTCACTGGACAGCAAAATGGCCGACCTGAGCAAATCTGTTCATTAGCTCTGCAACATGCTTAATTCCCTCCCAAACCAATTATTTCTGAAAGAAAGACCCTGCAAAATATGCTCATTAACATCATTTGAGCTTGAAGACTTAGTCTAGAAAGATTAAACTTTTGTTCTGTATTTGCTGCTGAGATACTCAAATATAGTGGAAAAAAATCCTTTAGGTTGGAAGTGAGGTTAAAGCTAGTAATAAGGAGAGATGCCATATCTTCATCTCTTACAACTCCCCCATGTGTGCATATGAACTATCTGCATATACCTGCCCAGTTTTTGAACTTCCTTTCTCAGAAAAATGATTGTTTGAAATTCAACACATAAGGCTTGAAAGTAGGCAACAAAAATGGCCATTTAAAGTCATCGTTTAAAAAGCCATGTCTATATAATTAAAAGAAAAATTTCAGATATACAGTGAGGGTTAAGCCTTTGGCTGTTACTTGGAGTTGAGCATTTAACAGCCCTTGTGTCTTTGAAAATCTCTGCCTGAGTGACTGTCGTAATATTTATATGATTTCTCCCCAAAAGGCGTTTATAGATGTGCTCCAGCAGGCAGGGGTGGAGGGGTGCCTTAATGAGTGAGCCACACTAATTAAAAGTGCCCGAGCGTCATGTGTATCAGCGTCCCCATGCTGCCAAATGGCAGCGGGGTGCTTTGAAGTAAAGTTCATTGAACAAGCTTTAGTTCAAATTGCCCCACTGCCATTTTTCAGTGTGGGGATGCTAATACACATGACACTAGAGGCTGCTGGAGCACGTTAATTTCTGTGCTCCAGCAGACTCGATTAATTGAGTCTGCTCTGACTTGCTGGATTGATAGCACGTTGGAGCAGCCTCGCTGCATGTCTGTAGGAGCCCAAAGAGTTTGAAACTAGAGATTTCCAGAGCCAGGAAGCGCAACACCCTATACACGGAGTTTGCAAATGTTTTGGTTACGTTTAATTAACACTTGTATTTGGCTAGTTTTATTTATTTCAATACTTTATCTGTTTGTATATTTTATCTTGTTTTTATTGCATGCTTCCTTGAGCTTTTTTTGAGGGAGGGTGGCATATAAATCAAATCAGTAAATAACTATTGTTACAAATACCTGTATTATCAGGTAACATTTGCCAGACAAAATATTTGATACAATATAAAATGTTCTGTATTGAAGATTGTAGACTGAACTGATGTGTTTCTCAGAATTCATAAAGTTTTTTGGGGGGGGTTAGGGGGTATGTGTGTGGGGGGGAAGGGATATCACTAACTTTTCCTACCCTGTCTCATAAGCAAGCTGCCAGGAAAGCATCATAATTAAGTCTCATAGATTGGAATAGTTGTCTTGTCCTATTCCAAGACTCTTTGGGCAATGTAAAATCAGACTTGACTCCCAAAGAGAAATTATTTAATTTATTCATATAGACAACCTGGCTTTCATTTATAGTAAGGCTCCTTTATACCATTCTGACAGTATAAAATGGGCTTACACATAGAGGTGCACCGATATATTGGTCCATATTGGATTAGCACTGATAAAAGGAAAATTGGGCATTATCGGCAAGTGGCTTTTTTGGCCATTGTAGCCGATAATGTCACCGATAAATACCACATGCATGCACACAGCCATAGCATGCATGCAGCCAGGAATGCAGCCCGGCAGCTTTAAGAGCAGTGTCTGGTAAGTAAGTCAGTGGTGGGGAAAGGGGCATGGGGATGTAGATCAAGGCCCCCATATTGAGGGAGGGAGTGGGGCTGAGGCAGGGGTAGACGCTGCCCAGTCAGGGCGGGGCAGGGGAAGGAGCCGCAGGTGGCTCGTCCAGGGGGTGTGGTGGGGTGGGAAGGGTGGGGGGCGAAGGCTCCTTGCCACTGGGCATATCCCTGGGGGAGGTATGGGGGGTATGTGCTTCCTGGATTTGTGCACGGAGCAAGGGCTGGCTGCCCGCTGCGAGCTTAGGGCCAAGGGCTGCAACAGCCTCTTCCCAGGGCGGGGGGCTGGACTGAGGCTGCGGTCCAGGCAGGTGGGGTAGGGCAGGTGGCAGCGGTGCTGGGAGCAGTGGAGGTAGGCTGTAGCCACCCCAGAATTTGCCATAGCCCCCTCTCCCAGTGCTGCAACTGCCTGCCTCACCCGCACCCACCCCAAGTGCAGTCCCAGCACAGCCCCACTTCCAGGAAGAGGCAGGCATAGCCCTGAGCCCACTGCAGGCAGCCTGCCCTCTCCCTGTGCACAATTCCAGGGGGCACATGCCCCTCATGCCTGCCCGGGGGTGCACACAATAGCAGGGAGCTCCCCCCCCTCCCACTTCCCACCTCCCTGCACCCCCTGGACAAACTGCCTGAGGCTCCAGCCCATGCTCCATCCTGCCTTGGCTGGGTAGTGTCTGTCCCTGCCCCAGCCCCACTTCCTCCCTCCCTACCCATGGGGACCTTGATCTGTCCCCAACATGCCTCTTTCCTCCTCCACACCCCTTCCCCCACAGACTTACCACCTGGATGCTGCTCTCCACATTGCTTAGCTGCATATTGGCTATCCAGTCAGTATTGGTTGATTTGGCTGGTTAATAATCAGCAATCGGTATCAGCCAAAAAAATCTTTATCGGTGCACTCCTGCTTACACTTTTACATGTACCGTTGGAGCAGCATAAAGGGGCCAAACATATAGATGAGAGTCTGGTCTAGAGCAGTGTTTCCCAACCTTTTCCAGTCCAAGGCACACTTACATTAATAACATTTTTCTGTGGTACACCTGTTAAGGCATTCCCCCTCATACTTATTGTAGCTCATTTCCATGGCAAAATTCTGCGCCACACCTGTTCATTTCTGATGGCATACTTTTGTGCCATGGCACAGTGGTTGGGAAACACTGGTCTAGAGTGTTCAGCCATTTATGTTTTTGAATTGCACTGCTCCAAGGAATGGGACTATTCATGTAAATACTGCTAAACATGAGGAAGGGATGCATAATTGGTCTGGCATTTTGAAATAATCTTTTGTTTGGGACTGTATTTTTAAATTCTTCATGTAGTAAATTAATCTAAAGGAGATGCTAGTGAGTGCGTCTACACATGTGCTTTACTGTCCAGTAGCCTAATTAGCTCTGCAGTAATGTTGCAGTCTACATGTGTGCGGGTATTAGGGTGTATTAAAGTAATTAAAAATTGTGCCAGAGTTTATTTTGTCACCTTAATAGCAAGTGTAAATGCATCCATAGTGTTTTATTTATTCTTGAGGATATTATATTTTCTCACATACAGTATGTCCCCAAGTATGTACTTTGTTTTTTGAAAGGCAGAATGAAGAAAAGAGCTTTTATAGAAAATATGCATAAGTAGCAGTAAGTAACTGAGTAACAGCTTCTGCAGTGCCCTAAGGGAAAAAGGAAGTGTCCATATCCAGCAGCTGTGTAGCTCTACATAGAGCACTGCAAAGTACTTCCCTCTCCCCCCCCCCTCCACTTCCAGAGGCAGAAACTTATTACCATATTTTCTCACTTACAGTGCTCACCCAAGTTTTCAGCAGCTGAATGCTGAGGCAAAAAGCACAAGTTTATGCACTAAAATATTTAGTTTGCTTTACATGACTTTTCTCTCTCCATTTTAGTGATCTATCAAAATGTGACTTTAACGTACTCAGTTTGTTTCCTGTCTAAATTAATCAAAGAAACAGTCTAGGGACTACTTAAGTGAGTAAAGTTACCTGTATGTGTAAGTAGCTGTAGGATCTGAGTTCAAGTTTCTTCCTAGATGCTTAAGAATAATCAGTGTAACTCAAATAAAAGCCAGATATTTTTTCCAATACTGCACAGCAGTCCAGTGATATACCATAGGAAGTAAGAAAGAAAGTAATGAAGTGGGCCATCTTCTCTTTCTTCATCTTATGTGGAGCTGTTGCAAATTTTCTTAATGAAATAATAAGAAGTGGTTTGGGATTGATGTTGGGAGTAGAAGTGTGCAAAATCTGGAAAAAAGTCTTTTTTTTGTTTTCTAGGAAAAAAAAAGCTATCTTTTGCTTGAAAGTGGCTTTCCGGAGGAGTGTAGCAAACAATCCTATCATAATGCATCTTCTCTTTATTTGCGTGCAGTTGTCACTAGAGATTTGTAACTCTTTTCTTGGTTCATTGTTCCCTGGTTAGTGCGTACTCTCCATTCACTGTTGCCAGAATTAAGATGAAGGCTGCTTTGTTGTCAAAATGGCAGTACTTGTATAGAAATTGGATTGACTCCAACAGAGCTTGCACGATACACTGCAAAACTATTGTCATATGATCCTTTTTATTCCTAAGAAAACCCTGTTCTCAAAAAAAAGAATAGTTCTTTTTCTGCTTTCTTGTTGGAGAAGAAAAATCACGAGAAAGTTCTTTGTATGAATAACTTTCTACAAATTTTAAAACTGCATAATTGTTGAATATAATAAAGAGATCAGATTAAGTAAAATGACATTAATGCAGAAATATGGAGACATATATGCTTCATTTTATTTAACAGCAACTTTGATTAAAAGTGATGAAGTTGCCAGTGTGTGTATGCACATGCAGTTTAACCCCACAAAGAGGGGTAGAAGGCCTGTGTGTGAATGAATGTGAATGAAACGTAAGTCAGAGTGGTCCTGTGTGCTGCTGTGGTTTCTGAGTATCACATTCTCCTTACAATATGTACTTATAGTACAGTTTGTAGAAAAGAGATCCTGTCGGTTTACTTGAAATAAGCTTTTCGGGGCAGAGACCATGTTTCTGTTCTATGTTTGTACAGTGCCTCAAACATTTGGGTTTTGATCTATGACTGAGGCTTCTGATAGAAAAGAAGATAGTAAATGAACAGGATTCATGGTGAAAAATATGAGAGATAATAAAATTCTATCATTCTTAATAACTGAAGCAGTTGTTCTGTTTTTAGAAATATGTGAGGAATTTTGTACTTTACAAGTAGTTGTCCTTCAAAAAGCAAGCATCTTTTTGTTTCTGGAGAGGTAATAAATAGTGAATTCAAAGGGGGAAAGCTCCAATGGTAGATTTTAAAATAATTTTTTCCGGATTTTGTTTTATATTTATCCATTCACAGTCAAAAGTAAATGCATGTATTTTGTGAAGTTGTTACTTAATCTGTTTTAAAACAGCACTAGTTTCATAGTAGCTTGGGTCAGGAGAGACCTGAACAGATCATCTAGCCTGAACCCGTGCCACAGGCAGGAATGAATGCTGTGTTCGCAAGACCCCAGACAGGAGATCATCCAACCTCCTCTTGAATATGCCCAAGGTAGGGGCGAGGACCACTTCCCTGGGAAGTTGGTTCCAGATTTTGGCCACCCTAACTGTAAAATATTGCCTTCTGATCTCTAACCGAAACCTATTCTCCATCAGCTTATTACCATTGTTCCTCGTCACCCCAGGTGGTGCTGGGGAGAAAAGGGCTCTGCCTATTTGCTGTTGATCCCCCTGATGAGCTTGTAGGCAGCCACCAGATCTCCCCTCAGCCTCCTCTTGCTGAGGCTGAACAGGTTCAGGTCCTTCAGTCTCTCCTTGTAGGGCTTGTCCTGCTGCCCTCTCACCAAGCGGGTGGCCCTCCTCTGAACCCTCTCCAGGCTGGCCACATCCCTTTTGAAGTGCGGCGCCCAGTACTGGACGCAGTACTCCAACTGCGGCCTGACCAAAGTTGCATAGAAGGGGAGTATCACTTCTCTGGACCGGCTTGAGATGCACCTTTGGATGCATGACAAGGTATGGCTGGGCTTGCTGGCTGCGGTCTGGCATTGGTGGCTCATGTTCATCTTGGAGTCAATAATGATCCAAGATCCCTTTCCGCCTCTGTGCTTTCAAGAAGGGAACTCCCCAGCCTGTATGTATGCTGTGGATTCCTTCTCCCAAGGTGCAGCTCCCTGCATTTGTCTATGTTGAATCCCACCCTATTCTCATCTGCCCACTTTTGTAGTCTGTCTAAATCTAGTTGCAGCCTCTCTCTCCCTTCAAGTGTGTCCACCAGGCTTAGGATGTTTGAGAAGTTATGTAAACTCATGTACATTTTGTAATTGGTGCCATTTTATTTTGTAGTAATTCATGCATTCTCATCACTGTGTAAAAAAAAGTCTTGTTTAGTCCTATGATATGAGAACAAGTTTTCGGCTTGGGCTTATATTTTCCAGAAAAAACATGCATGATTCTTAGTACTCTCAAAACTATTGTTGAGATCTCATCATGCATAGACTGGATTTCATAGATTTTAAAACTAGAAACACCAATCATGGTCATCCAGCCTGCCTTCCTGCACAGCATGAGATACAGAATTTCACCAATTAAATCCTGCTTGAGTCCAGAATTCCTGACTGAGTTTGGATATATTTTTAGAAAGACATCTACCCTTAATTTGAAGACGTCCAAGATAGAGAATCCCTCATACCCCTTGGAAGCTGTTTCAGTGGCTAATTACCCTATCTATTAATATGTTGAACTTTATTTCTACTCTGAATTTGTCTTGCTTCTACAGCTCCTGGATCCAGTTCTGCTTTTCTCTGCTAGATTAAAGAGCTTTCCATTATCAGCAATCTTTTCCCAGTGTATGGACCATGATTGTGTCAAATTTCAGTCTTCTTTTAAATATTCATTAACTGCTGAGGGTTCCTGAATGCTGTGAAAAGAGGTGGGGATATCTTTGGGTCGTGATATCACATGTATGAATTACAAATGATGATCTAGGAGAATAAAGAAAAAAACAATGATAAAATCCAATTGCCTGGATTTCCTAATGCTTATTATACTCTCATTGTGCTTTACGCAGATTCACAGTTTAGGGCTGGAAGGGACCTTGTGAGATCATTGGGTCCAGCCCCACTTCTCTGGGCAGGAAAGACTGCTGGGGTCAAATAACCCCAGCACGGTGTACATCCAGTCTCCTTTTGAAGATCTCCTTAAGCCTTATTTAAATTTATGGTGGACATTTACTGTTCCTGATCAAATTTCAAAATTAAAATAAATACCTTTGTATTGTTTCCTGATAAAGAGTTTGGATTTCAACTTTGCTTCTGTTCAGTGAAGATATGTTTTAATGGTATGCCCTCAGATGCTATGGATGTGGTTAGGTTCTCTGTTAACAACACATCCTCAGATATGAATGAGTTGCACAGCTCAGAGGGAGACCAGAGTTTCACCAGTCTGCCATTCTGGACATCCACTTAACCTGTCTTCTGCTAATATGGTGTCTTCAATTCCACTGTCCTTGAAGGTAACATTGGCATGTTAATTATCCATAACAGATGAAAAAAGGAGAAGGCAAGAAACTAAAAAACAGATGATGGGAATGGGTTTTTGGTTGTAGCCATTTTGTTCTAAGGACATAGACAGGCAAGGTTCTTTGGGTAGATGTAATATCTTTTATTGGACCAACTAAGTAGTTGGAAAAAAGTTTTTAGGAAGCTTTTGGATGCAGTCACCCTTCTTCAGGCATAGGGAGTCTCTGCTGCTCTGAAACTCCAAGAAATGAGATAAGCTAAAAGTGTGGCAGGATGTCAGTGAGAATGTAACTAGGTAGAAATTAGAAAGACAACAGGTAAAGCAGAAGGTAAAGTGGAGAGGGGAGGGGGAAGAGAGCAGGGGAAAATGTTGAAGGGAAACATTACAGTGATAGAATGCAAGGTGGAAAAGAGACTGTCAGTGAAAAAGAAAATAGTTGGAGATCAGGAAAACAGGAATGAGAGAAGCTCAAAGTGTAAGTGGATGTAGTGAAAATATAAATAGGTAGAAAGGAGAAACAAAATGTAAAGCAGGGGAGGGAGGAGAAAGAAAGCAGGGGAAAAAAGACCAAAGGGAAACATTACAGAATTAATAATAGTGGGTAAGAAAGAGGCTCTCTATGAAGAAGGAAATAGGGAGACAAAGGGCAGGAAAGTAGGGGAGGGGAAGGGAGAAAAGATGGGGGAAAAGAAAAATGTAAGAGGTCAGGTCAGGCAGGTATCTGTTGAATAAGATGCCAGGCAGGTTGCAATGTGTCATAAATTCAGTGTCTATATTGAGTCCGTGATTTTTTGTATCCAGTAAATTTATGAAGTGAAGTTCGTAGGCTCGTCTGTGGAAGGTGTTTTGTAAGTTCCCTTTGAGGATTAGAACTGAGAGATCAGAGAGGGAGTGATTGTCTTGTGAGAAGTGTGCCCCCATAGGTAGTTAGGTATTCTTGTCTTTGATAGATTTTCGGTGTGCATTTATTTTGGTGCACAGATGTTGTTTGGTTTCTCCAACATAGTTTCTATCAGGGCATTTGGTGCACTGAATATGTATCACATTTTTGGAGGTGCAGCTGTAAGATCCAGGAATGGTGATAGTTTTGTTGTGGGGTGTAGTTATAGTGGGCGGGTGTTGAAGATGTATTTTGCATTGTCCTGCCATGGTCTGGATTCATTCAGTGTGAATCTGATTGCAGCATAAAGAATGCTTGAAATCTTATGAGAGGGCAGTAATAGAAACAGAGTAAGGATTCTTTCCCTCTCACTACTATGCTGATGGTTCTCAGAAGTGTAACTGTTCAAGGTTGCAGAAGCTGCTGAATCCGAGATGACTCCAGATTCATAATCTTTCTGTAAGATATTTTTGGTATACTTCATGAGCAAAACTACCTTGACCTCAGCTAGATTTGCTGCCTCATTGAAGGCTGATGCGAGCCAATTCTGAACTGACTTCAGGTCATTTTGCAGGTAGATTTTAACCAATGCAACCTCATTTGTTGGTAGAACCTTGCAAGAGAGTTGGGAGGGAGAGGAGGAGATACTGGGTTTATTATCAGTAGATTGTCACCACCCTTCTGGAAAGATTACTGCATCTTGCAAATGGTTGTTGTTGACTTTGGCAATCTCAGCAGTTATTATCTGTCTCTCTCCAGGGAAGACTATTGAGAAAGCTCAGGGTGAAGCAGCCCTGACTCTCCCCTTACTCTTTAGTTTTCTTTTGACCTTTTACCCTGTGCTTTAGCCTGATACTGTGCACAGACTGTGTTTATCTCAATGGCCAATTAACACCTTTTTGGCAAGGAGTATAGATCAAGAGTCCAGACTGATTGTTTTAGTACTGTTAGCTGCCTTTGGATAGTGTTGACTATGAATTTTTATTGTGTTTGTGGGCTTTGGCATGGATACACAAAATTGTTTTCAGTAAGCTCTATTTTGTTCTTCCTACAAAAACCTTAGAGGTTTTACATTGCTGACCTTCTAGCACAGCACACCCTTGAGTCCTAACGGATAGATATTTCAGGTCAGCAGTGGAGAGAGATGAGGCTTTTTGGGCTGCGACGCCATCACAATGTTGATTATGCTCATCTGCACATCTGCTTTATCAGTTCCAAGAGGGACAGTCATTCCTTGTTGCCATCTTCAGTCTGGGACAAACACTCAAGTTAAGGCCAAGGTGACTCTGGTGAGTTGCTAGAGGCCCTGGTTGCCTGCTGAATGAAGATGGAAATGGTACTCAGATCCTGGTGGTATAATAGAGGCAGCTGAGGAACCAATAAGACCTTTTCTGTGAATCTCAGCAGCAATAACATAGCTTTCATAGAATCATAGAACCATAGAAGTAGGGTCAGAAGGGACCTTGTAGATCTTCAAGTCCGACCCCCTGCCTGGGCAGGAGGAAAACTTGGTTCAAATGACCCCAGCCAGGTAGGCGTCAAGCCGCTTCTTAAAGCCCCCCAGGGTAGGAGCCAGCACCA
This sequence comes from Alligator sinensis, assembly GCF_000455745.1. Classification (NCBI taxonomy): domain Eukaryota; kingdom Metazoa; phylum Chordata; order Crocodylia; family Alligatoridae; genus Alligator; species Alligator sinensis. The sequence continues at coordinate 751,928 of NW_005842404.1, read as the reverse complement.
CTTCCCTAGGAAGTTGGTTCCAGATCCTAGCCGCCCTAACTGTGAAGTAGTTCTTTCGGATGTCTAATCTAAACCTACTCTCCAACAATTTGTGGCCGTTATTCCTTGTTATCCCTGGGGGCATTAGGGGGAACAAGGTCTCCCCCAAACCCTTCTGGTCCCCCCTAGTGAGTTTATAGATGGTCACCAGGTCTCCCCTCAGCCTTCTCTTGTGAAGGCTGAACAGGTTCAGGTCCCATAGCCTCTCATTGTAGGGTCTGCCCTACTGTCCCTGGATCATGCAGGTGGCCTTCCTCTGGACCCTCTCAATGTTGTCCACATCCCTCTTGAAGTGGGGTGCCCAGAACTGGACACAGTAATCCAGCTGTGGCCTGACCAGTGTCGCGTAGAGGGGGAGGATCACCTCCTTGGCCCTACTTGAGATGCACCTGTGGATGCACGATAGGGTCCGGTTGGCCCTGCCGACCTTGACCTCGCATTGTTGGCCCATGTTCATCTTGGAGTCAGTAATGACTCCAAGATCCCTTTCTGCCTCCGAACTCTCAAGAAGGGAGTTTCCCTTCTTATAAGGGTGCTGCTGGTTACTACTGCCCAAGTGCAGTATCCTGCACTTGTCCGTATTGAAACACATCCTGTTTTTGTTAGCCCACCCCTGCAACCTATCCAGGTCTTGCTGCAGTCTTTCCCTCCCTACTAGCATGCCTACCTCACCCCAAATTTTGGTATCATCAGCAAATTTAAACAGGTTGCTTTTCACCCCGTCGTCCAAATCATTGATAAAGGAATTGAACAGTACGGGCCCACCCAAGGACCAAGCCCTGATGGACTCTGCTGCCCACTTCCCCCCAGGTCGAATATGACCTGTCCACCACCACCCTCTGAGTACGACCCTTCAGCCAATTTGCAATCCATCTGACTGTGGGCATCAGTGCCATAGTCGCCCATTTTTTTAATGAGGATGGGGTGGTCGACAGTGTCAAAGGCCTTGCTGAAGTCCAGAAAGACTACATGCACGGCGACACCTGCATCCAGTGCTTTTGTGACCTGATCGTAAAAGGCAATCAGGTTGGTCTGACATGACCTGCCCCTAATGAAACCGTGCCGGTTGCCCTTGAGCATCATTCCGGATGCTGGCCCATCACAGATGTGCTCCTTGATGATCTTCTCAAAGAGTTTCCCCAGGATTGAGGTAAGACTGACGGCCCTATGCTTATCTAACCTCCTCTTGAAGACCCCCAGGGTAGGGGAGAGCACCACCTCCCTTGGGAGCCCATTCCAGACTTTGGACACTCTAACTGTGAAGAAGTTCCTCCTAATGTCTGGTCTAAATCTGCTCTCTGCTAGCTTATGGCCATTATTTCTTGTAACCCCCAGGGGCGCCTTGGTGAGTAAAGCCTCTCCAATTCCCTTCTGTGTCCCCATGATGAACTTATAGGCAGCCACAAGGTCGCCTCTCAACCTTTTGTTGTGGAGGCTGAAGAGGTCCTGGTGCCCTAGTCTCTCCTCATAGGGTTTGGCCTGCAAGCCCTTAACCATACGAGTGGCCCTTCTCTGGACCCTCTCCAGGTTATCCACATCCCTCTTGAAGTGTGACGCCCAAAACTGCATGCAGTATTCCAACTGCGGTCTGACCATCGCCCGATAGAGGGGAAGTATCACCTCCTTGGATCTGTTCGTCATGCATCTCCTGATGCATGATAAAGTGCCATTAGCTTTTCTGATGACTTCGTCACGCTGATGACTCGTGTTCATCTTGGAGTCCACTAGGACTCCAAGATCCCTTTCTGCTTCCGTGCCTCCAAGCAGGTCATTTCCTAGGCAGTAGGTATGCTGGACATTTTTCCTCCCTAGGTGCAGTACTTTGCATTTCTCCTTGTTGGATTGCATTCTGCTGTTTTCCACTCATATGTCCAACCTGTCCAGGTCTGCTTGTAGCTGTTCCCTGCCCTCCGGCGTGTCCACTTCTCCCCACAGTTTTGTGTCATCCGCAAACTTGGACAGAGTACACTTCGCTCCCTCGTCCAAGTCGCCGATGAAGACATTAAAGAGTATCGGTCCAAGGACCGAGCCCTGCCCACTGCCCACACCCTTCCAGGTCAATACCGACCCATCCACTACGACTCTCTGGGTATGACCCTCTAGCCAATTCACCACCCACCGGACTGTGTAGTCATCCAAGTCACAGCCTCTAAACTTGTTCACCAGTATGGGGTGGGATACCATATCAAAGGCCTTCCTGAAGTCTAAGTAAACGATATCAACCCCTACTCTTGCATCCGGGTATTTTGTAACCTGGTCATAAAAAGAGACTAGATTAGTCAGGTATGATCTACCTGCTACGAACCCGTGCTGGTTTCTCCTCAGCATAATTTTTCCTGCTGGGCTCTCGCAAATGTGAGTTGCCAGGGTCCTCTCCCCTCCCTTTTTTAAAGATGGGGACCACATTGGCTATCTTCCAATCATCTGGCACCTGGCCCGAGCACCACGAGCGCTCATAAAGCCGTGCCAAGGGCCCTGCAATAACCCCTGCTAGCTCCCTCAACACCCTGGGGTGGAGAGCATCTGGACCTGCTGATCTGAACACGTCCAGCCCCTGCAGAAGCACTCTAACCCGGTGTTCCTCAACCTTAGGTCTGGAGGTGTTCCCCTTGAGTCCATCCTAAGGTTGAGGAGGACCGGGTTAGAGTGCTTCTGGACTCTTTGATCAAGGACATAACAGATAATTTTCTAAAATATGAGCATGGTGGATTGAATATGCTTTTGTGTAAGAATTCCAAATAAATCAATATGTCAACAGTTCATGAAAAGTGTACACTCTGGTTGTAAACCAGACATTTTAAAAGGTAAAGTGAGGTCAGCAGAAGGTTAATTTGACATCATTTGCAGGTCTGAGAAAGAAGTAAGGATTTCATTTGCTTCTGTAGTGTCAGTTATGTATGTTAGGTTATGTATCAGGTCCACTGCCAGTTAGAAATTTGGGGAATAAAAAGCCAAATTTCCATGTAAAATGTAAGTTACAAACACTGTTTCTTTCTGTTACTTGCATTGCAGACAGTACCTGGGTTGGTTTTAGTTCAGGTGTTTCTAGAGTGCTAACTCAGTGGTGCACTTTTGAAGTCCTGACCAGAAGACTGGCTCTTAACTCTGTCAGTTACGTGTTTTGTAATTCTGATTTTTTTTAAATGTAAACCCTGTTAAATTTGGTTCTGAGTGCAGTAGGTGTAGTGTACTAGAGAAAAGAAAGTTATTTTGTGAAATTACATTTATGAGTCAGCAGTAGCTCCATGGCAGTTAACAGAGTAAGAGGGTATACAGCGTACTTTCACTGAAGCTGTCTAAAAATAGGACTCTGCATTGGTCTTCTAAATATTGATCTGTATGGCTGGCATTTGCGATAGGGGAGGGAAATAGAGGTGGTGGGGTAAGACTGGGTTTCTCTTGATTCTCATCATGAGCACGCCTAGAAGTCCAAATTTATTACGATGAAGGAAAGGTTATGTAAAGCAAGAAGAAATGTAATCAAAATACAATATCTATTATTAGAAATAACTCTGTTGTATATGCAAATGAACAACTATTGAGCTTCAGCCTCAATGGTAATGACATTACTTTTTTAACATTGTAGGTATCCAAATTAATAAATTAAACACACTAGTAAATATTTGGCAAATCTTGATTTACAAAACTTACAAAGAGAAGTTTGTGGTGACCAAAACAATTTCAAAATGTTGAATTTAATATACCTTAAAATAAAATATATATTGACATTCTTATGTCTTCCTATTGATCTTTATATTCAATTGTGATGTCATGTATCAACACCAACAAATGTTGAGGCCACTTTAATGTTTTCTCAAAGTTGAAAAATGTACTGTTTTAGTGGTGGGAACCATAATTATGTTTCTTTGTCTTCATCTTGAGGCTTACTTTACTGGTTCATTGTGCTCCCCTCAAAGAAAGACCCTTAAGCGTTCCTTCCCTGAGAATTACATTCATCAGTCATAAGACTATAACTGCTTGTCTTGGTCCCACTTACACTGATGAACTGATAATCTGGTGTCAGCCCAAGAACTTATCTTTGGTGTTTTCTGGGTTTTTTCCATTCTTTTTGGTGACCTAGATATTTTGTACATGGTTGCGCCCTCAATGAGGAAGTAAGAAGACAAAATAAAATTTAAGCTGATTTTTAGAAGAGTAAAAAAGGGAATTAAACCATTTGTGGTTTCTTTACAAGTGCTTTCCGCTAACCTTCATTTTCTCTCTTTTCACCCTTAGATTTAATTACTAGAAAAGCAGTTGCCCTCTTCCAAGTCCTTACCTTTGTCCCATGAATGTAGCAAGTTTTAGCAGTTCTAACAGTTCATTAGGTGTTAGACCAGGGGTGGGCAATTATTTTGGGCAGAGGGCCACTTACTGAGTTTCAGCGAGCCATTGAGGGCCTCATGACAGGCAGCCCAGGACAGATTAATATTCATTTTCTAAATTTTTTAGGGGCCCCGCGGGCCAGATAGAATGGCCTGGCGGGCTGCATTTTGCCCACCCGTTTTAGACAGATGAGCAGGTTTTTTAAAATGTAAGAGAAGGTGTGTGGATTATCTTCATAGTTTAGATTTGCTTCCTCAGATTTATACAATTTTTGCTGTCATTCAAGGGGCCTGTTTCTTGAAAGCATAATATATATATTGAAGAGATTATATACACACAATGCTTCCAGTTGTACCTCCAGAAAGGAAGAGGCATCTTTGAGTAGCTCCTGAACATCACTTGCAGCACATAAAAATTCCTATGCCAATTTTGGTGTGTTTTTGTCTTAATCCAAATCAACAGTTTTCCAAGTATGTGGTACAAGAGAGGTTATCACAGGTCACTTAACAGCAGTCTACAAGATCAGTGCAGTTCCCATCTAGCATGCATTAAGAGGATAGGAGTATAGCAGGTAAAATAAGTAAATGGATTAGCTGTAAGCAGCACTATTGTTGGCACTGCCTGGGAATGGATTGTGAACCCAGTAGTCTTTTTTTGCAAGTGATCTTCTTTCACTCTGATTAAAAAAGAGTAACATCAAGAGAAATGCCTCTACTGCCATGAATCCTGGAGGAGGATAGTATTTAAAATCAGTAATAGTTCTGGGTAGCTGGAGTAAACTGTTCAAACATAATACCATTTTCAGGAAGGGGGAGAAGGAGAGAGGGATTAAGCCAAGCATATCTCTGTCCATCTCTGTCTGAATGCTTGAGATGTTACAAACAAGTGATTCCTTCCAGGCATGCAGTACTGCTATCTTCTTTTAGGACCATCATGCAGCAGCTTTTACCTTTAGCTATTTTTAGTGGTTGAGTACTCTTGGCTTGAGGGGAGTTACACGAAGAAGGTCATTTAGGAGGACGCCTTTGCATTATATTACAAGCACTGCTGGGGAAGGGTAACCTCTTCCTTTAGAAAAACATTTTATGCTTCTGATAGCATAACAGGAATGGTAACATTTTTTGAGATAATATGATACTGAAGCAAAGTGATTGCCAATACAAACCCATGGTTTACACTAGGGTTCTTCAGCGCAATCAGAGTATCAGGGTTTCAGCGCCCTGCTGCCCTGAACATGAGCATGTGTAGGTTTTCAGAACTGCACAGGAGCAAGGAGAAGTCTGCTCTGTTTGTGGTGAAATGTGGGAAAAGGAAAGCTGAAATGAGAGCATTTTATAGTCATGAGTTGAGGTTGGTGTAATGGAGAGTGTGCGGGCCGGGAGCAACCCGAGCCCTTTTCCGCGCTGCACGCGGGCTGTGGCCAGCAGCCCGGGCATGCCGGGTCGGAGAGGGAAGGCCGTCGAGCTGGAATTAGGCACAAACGCGTATTGGTAGTTTACTTACACCGAGATGGCAGTGGTGTAGGCTGGAAAACTTGATTGAGTTGCAGTTACAGACAGACAACACAGACGGTCTCGTGGAGGTTGCTAGGCTCCACGGTGCAGAGCTCCGGATGCTCTGGGTGAACGAGCCACCAAAATGGAAATCGTAGATACGTCTTATAAAAGTCGCGCTCGAAGACGGGAAGAGGTGGGTGGTGGATCAGGCCGCCACACTCCTCTGGATCTCACACAGGGTTTCTATTACCCTGCCGTGTACCCAGAGTCCCCACGAGATGGATGTGGAGTCGTCTTCGGCTTGGGCGGAAACTGCTCAAGCCTCTTATATGGCTAAAAGGCCAATCGTTAGCCGCCACGTGTGAATAATTTAGCACTAGCCAATTACGGGGGACAAATTTGCATACCGGTGGTGGGAACTCTTTTGCACTGTGCATTCCTCTTGGAACTTGAGCAATGCACTCTGCAAAAGAAGCTGCAGAAAAGGCGGGAAACTCGTCCCTGCACCGGGGTTTCCTCTGCAACAGGAAACACTCCCGTGCAATGCTCTGCAACTTGGCGGGGATAATTCTGGTGCCAAAGCACACACACAATCATGCCTTTTGGGTCATGACAGAGAGGAGAGTGTTGTGTTTTGACAGGTGAGCAAAGAGCACATAGGAGATGCCTTGACTTTCATTTCCTTGCTTTGTGATTTTTGTTTTACGTATATCAGCAAGTTGTAGACCAACAGAGCATCGTATTTTTTGTTAGTATAGATTTGTTTTCATCTCTTGAAAATATTGAGATAGTTGTACAGCATGGTATGTGTTTAACTAATATGACTCACTAAGCTTAAAATCCCTCATGTCTGGATTTTTTATTTTTAACCTACTGAGAAGCAATATCTAACTTTACTATAAGTGAAAGAGATTAAGAAGAAATACTCCTTCTCACTCCTATTTCAAGTCTATTTTTTAATACCTGACAGTACTTTGGACATAATCCAAAGTGCACTGAGGTCATTTGGTGTTAAATTTAGTGCATTGTGGATCATACCCCTTGTGTCTAGTCATTTGCACTCTTTCTCTTGTATATAGTCAAATGATTCCGTTGTTGCTTGCACAGGGAAGCAGGGGAAAGGGAAGTTATATAGAAACAGGATAACGATGATTTGTAAAAAATACAAAAGTGCTGTCACAGGAGAGTTAAGCTAGTCCCTGAAACTACTTTTCTTGTTTGTTTTTTAAAAGTTGTCTAGGTTTTGAGTTGACCATATTTCTTTGATGCAAGTAGAAGAGAGCTTCCCTTGGGAACTGCACAAATGGAAGTATCATGGTTAAGACACTGCAGCTTTTACACACATTCCTACTGCTCTTGAAAATATTCTTACTACTTTTGTGAGGCAGAATTGGAGGAGTGAATTAAAAATATTCAGGTCTAGAAGCAAAACTTAG
>NW_005842404.1:734268-744621 GCF_000455745.1 Alligator sinensis | reverse complement strand
AGAGTGGGAAAGAAAAACATGTTGCATATTATAGTTAGCATATTACATAGTACACTTTGTGAGCTGTAATGATCCATTTAAACTCCACCTCAGCCATTTTATATCTCAGAGAAATTACTTGTACAATAGTCCTTCCCTTTGCTCACTGTAATCCCAATCATGAAAAGCTTTATGTATATAGGTATAACTATAGTCACATGAGTAGTGTAACTGAGGCATTGAGGTTTGAACATCCCTGGTTTGGAATAGTAATAATAATAACGGATTCTGATAAAACCAATCCCACATCTTACTCCAGGGGTAGGCAATGTTTTTTGGCCGGAGTGCCAAAAAAACCACAACGTCTACCTTCGAAGGTGCTGGAGTGCCGACATATCAGAGAGCAGCTGTTTGCAGCTTCCTGGTTGCAGCCAGCCCATGGAGCCCAGTCTGCTTGCAGCAGGGCTTTGCAGCCTCCCAGTTGCCTGCTGAGAGCAGCCTGGGCTCCGGGGCTGGCAGCAGCTGCTTAGACAGCCTGGGCTGGCAGTGGTGTGCCCAGCAAAATAGCCTTGCGTGCCATGCTCTGCATGTGTGCCGGGGGTTGCTGACCCCTGTCTTACTCTATGCAGGTGGACCTGATGACCTGTGCAGAGTTTTTTAAGTTCACTTGCATTCTGAGCTGTTTCCCCAAAATAGCAGAGCTGCTTTTCAAGTAATTGATGCATGGGTCTATCCACTCAGAATTACATGCAGGATCAGGGCCTAAATGAACATTCAGAAAATGGGTAGAGATTAATGTACCTATTCAAGAAGAATTACTGTTTTGCACTAAACATAAGTTTACCCTGTATTTTTAGGTTCAGTTTTAAGAAAAATACCCCCCTCCTCCCTCTCCCAGTATAAATCAATAACTATAGCTAAAGCCCTTGAGCTGCTGTTGATTTTTTAAAAAGTCTCAAAAGAGAATCAAATAACCAAGGAAATGACCCAAAAGCTTAAATGCCTAAAAAATAAGTGCATTAAAATACTAGCATATAAGAAGTCCACTGAAAAATATTCTGATTTATATTTATTGCATGCACAAAAATATCAGAGGTATAAAAGTTGAGATTGTTGGTGGCTTGATTATACAGGTCAACCCTGTGTATAAATTGAGTGTGATTTTTAATGGTTCTTTTGGAAGAAAAAAAGGTCAGCTTATAATTGGAACAGTATGGTACTGTTCTCCATCTCAGGAATTGTATCTTTTCCCTTTTCTTCTTAGAGACCCCCCCAAAGCGATCTAGGTCTGTATCAGATTTGTTTTCACATGTAAATGGAACCAATTTTGCAATTTCTTCAATTGTGTATCTCTTTCTTGATGTTGCTTCTACTGAGTAATAGGATTGAAAGTCACAGGAGTTATTCAAGACAAGTTGGAAATAGAACACTATTTTTACTTCTCTACAGAATTAAAATGATAGGGAATCAGCGTTCTTGCTCTGGCAATAGCATACTTTATTTTTTGTGTGTTTTTTGATGGACCTAATCACTGTAACATTATATAAAGGTAAAATGTAAAGGTGAAACATTAGAACATTTTCTTGCTTTTTATTGACAAAGATGATGAAGTTCTGACTTGAATGAAATTTTGTGTTCATGTAGATATTGGTATGAACCAGGGAGCAGACTGATAAAATTTTGAAGACTGCATACTTAGGAAGGCCCATTAGCAAAGACTGAAGTTCATATTCTGTTAAGGTGTAGTTTTTTTTTAAATACCTAACTTTTTGCTTTCACCAGGAGAGAGTTGATACATTTTTTTGCCACATTAAAGCCTTGTTAAGTAAACATTGTAATCACATAAAGATATGTATTTATATTCTTGCACCCACACATCAAGGATGGGATTAGGTATTTAAATGATAAGAGTTAGACGAGACACAATGAGCATGTCCAGATGAGCGCAGCCGTACAGTATGTGGCACTGCAAATACATCTGCAGCACCACATACCTCAGTCACCTGTTCTCTACGCTGCAAAGGCACACTGCCTGTGCGTGCACTCTCCCTTTTTTTTTTCCCTTGGATTTTTGTGACCCCTGGATATCCAAATGTCTGTGCTTGTCTGGATATGGCCAATGAGGACTAACACAGTTGCTGTATTCCCACAGTGTAAGAAGCTATGTAGAGGAGAAGCTGGGCAAGTTAAAATTCATTGTGTCTTTTTTTTACTAGCCTATTTAGATTAATAGATTTTAGGGTAGGAAGGACTGTGCAGATCTGGTCTCATCTCCTTCATAAAAAAAGTATAGATATTAACCCAAGTTCACCCAGAAAAATAAATAGAATGGGAATACTTTTTTGTAGAAGTTATCAATGTTTGTTCAATGTGGTTAATTTAATGTGGTTGCTTATTTTTTAATGAGTCTGGCTTTAGCTCTCAAGATTAGAATTTTCCCCCCAATGTAGCTTTTTTACCTGTAAAGGATTTGGGATCATATAATGCAGTAGTAACTCGCTATTAATACTTAGAGAGTGTGTCTACTTTTGCAATTAATGCAAAGCAATAAACTTCGTAGCAGTTTGAACTGGAATAAACTACTCTTGGGCGGAACGTCTACACATGTACATGAGACAGCAGCAATTTGAGCGTGGGCGGAGCAGGCCCGGTCTGGCAAGGGGTACCGGCAGTCAGCCCCAGGCTCTGGTTGGCAGTGTTGGTGCACAAAAGTGCTGAAAGTGTGGAGCCATGTGTCTAGGCGGCAGGCAGCAGTCTGGCCCCTGGCTGGCAGGGCAGACCAGGCACAGCTTAATGCCTGCAGTCAGCATATGTGCGTTTAATCATAGTAAATTACCTCGGCATAAGATAGTGCTGTCCCCAACAGTACTATCTTACTGCAGCATTAATTAGTTTACTGTGGCCAAATACCATTGCATGTGTAGACAGTGACGCTTTACTTCATAGCTAATTAGTCTACTTTTCAAGAAAGCCCATGTGTAGATGCAGCCACTGAAAGGTAATTAGCTGTGTTAGTCTCAGGTCAGGCAGAAGGCAGGGCAGGGTGGCCCCTTACAAGCTAACTCATTCAGAAGTACATAGGCTTTTGGAGGCAACAACCTACTTCAACAATATTATGTTATTAATAGCTATGTTAATGACAACGATAGCATTTTGTTATCAGTATTACATACTAGTAATATTTAACATAACTTAGAAACAAAGTAAATTGGGTAGGGACATTTAAATGTTTTAAATTTTAACCCAAATCCAGAAAGATGTCTATAAACAGAGGCATTAAACTCACAAGCAAGACTGGAGAGCCTTTTGAATGCACTGTAGTGGGTCAAAGGAGCTACCTGGACTGCGTTCTCCCAGCTGTCCATTGTACAGTTGCACCTGGGCTCTGCTGATGGAGTGATTAAAAGCAGCATTTCACATCATTTTGTTTCTTTGGCAGTTTCTTCATAAAAAAACTTTGTGAAGCTGCAGTGATCCATCTGAAGTCCACTCCAAGTATTTTAAAGTGTCAGAGGATATTCGTGTGACATACATTCTGGCCTCATTTTATGTAAGGAATTGATGAGTCTCATTTCATGAATGTTAATCAGCCCATTTGTGTTCGGGTATCAAGATATTTCTTACACAAGTGCTTTTTCATATAAAATGAATTCAGCTGACCTTTGCTTCTCCCTCTTTACTTCTGTAACAGGTTTTTTTTTTAACTACAGTAGCTCACTGAAGTTTATTCGGCAGAGAAGTTAATGCTCTTGACTCTGGAGAAAGACGAGACCTACATAAGCATACATTGCACATTATCCTATCTGAAACCATGATGGTGTGATTAATGGTTTTAAGAGTTTTAATCTGATGTGTTTTACTCTTAAGCCTGTCATAAATGAAGTTGAAAAACCTGACAGGCAACTGCTGGACACACGAAGTTGTGAAGTGGCACCAGTTCCCTTAAGTTATGTATCGATGAGCTCACAGATGTACTTTAGTAAATAAATCTCTGGAGAAAGGGAAAGAATTCTCAAACTACCGGTCAGAATACATTTCAAATAGTCTGTTTTCAGACATACATGTTTAGCTCTTACCACTTTGGGCTCTGGATTCGGAGCTGTTGGTTGGGGAAGGCCAGAATTATCCTTCCCTAACTCTGGCAGGGGAGGAGTCTACTTTAAGCTACAGTGATTTCTCTTCTGCTGCCTGTTTGGCTTATAGTTCAAACAGCATAGCAGCTTACAGGGTGTCTTTAAAATAAATAAATAAATAAATAAATATATATGCATGCTTTTGTCATCAGGAATACAGAGACATGTTGATGAACAATTCTGAGTTTTCTTCCTTTGAAAGCAAGAAGCACAACTGACAGTGTATTGAACTAAAGCTTGTTCAACAAGCTTTAGTTCGAGTGCCTCCACCACCATATTTAAGCATGGAAACGCTGATACACGAGATGAGGGAGGCTTCTGGAGCATGGTAATTACCACACTCTAGCAGACTCAATTAATCAAGTCTGCTCTGACATGCTGTAATTACAGCGCATTGGAGCAGCCTCGGCACCTGTATACAGACACTCATAGATTCTATTCCTAACTCTGCCACTGATCTTCTGTGCAACCTGGACCACTAATTTCACTGCTTTGTACCTCTGCTTCTCCATCTGTAAAATAGGAATGATGATGCAGTACTTTGATGACTGCAGGTGAAGTGTGCTTTTAGGAATAAAAAATTACCACTATATTTTCCATCCCTTTCTTGTAGGATGCTAATAGATATTACATGTGCTATGATATAAAACTGAGAACCCATGCTGTCAATTAAATTGTTAATTTTATAAATGAAATGTGACTTGGTGAACAGTGTAACTAAAATATACATCCTGGAACTCCAGAAGATGATGCAAGATCCTTGTCAAGATAAGTCAGTTTATATTTTTCCTTCCAGCCTAGATCACATAATTTAACCTCAAAAGATAGATTATTGTTCACTTTAAGTAATTAGTTTTGAGTGGAAAAAAGTAAAGATTTCTAAATTGTGACCAGTTTATCTGGGATGTAGGCATTCCCTTTATAGATCTGTAAATGTTGGACCTTGTTATCTTTTGAGTGACGTTGAAACAAGATGGACTGATAACAAGAATTCTAAGTCATTATTTATTTTGGAAAGATCCAGGGGTTTGTTTCAGTAATAACAATTCTGTTAATTTTTACATTAGGCAGCCAAATACTGTTGGCGTGAATATGTGTCCCCTCAGAACTGCTGCTTTTAATTTTGGGGTTTTGGAGCAGAAATGGTGTCCTGTATAAAAGGCAAAACTTTTAACAGGTTCAGACAAGACCAGGCTGTTACTTTAATCTCAGAATATATGTACTCCACAGTGGAATTTGTTGATTCCATGGTTACAACAACAAAACCAAAAGAATATGTATGTAGCCAGCTTGTGTTTTTATTATTCAAGTTGGAAGACCTTACATAAAACGAGCTTTAGTGGAAGAGCAAGAAAGAATGTATTGCTGTGCTTGTGCAACTGGAGTTTATGAAATAGGATTGGAAAAATACACAGTATAATTGGGCACATCCTGTACTTAGTGAATCACCAAGCTAGTGCAATAAACATTGCTGCGTTCAGGAACTGAGATCTATAGCCCTGCTCTGCCTAAAATTTTGGGCCTTGCGGAGGAAAGTTAATAAACTAAGTTGTTACTTCTCTGCATTGTGTGCTGCACGAAGCTTGTTTTCTTTGAATTTTTTTTTATATTTTGAGGATAATTTTTTATGTATAAATCTATGCCATAGGCATTAGTTCAGTTCTAGGACATATCCATTATATCTGTTTAGAATAATCCGGAAGAACTATTAAACAACTAGCTACTAAGTACACTTGTCGGAGAATGTTGCTATAAAACAGAAGGTTCTTATACACGAAAATATAAATTTAGTTAAATGGCATACTTGTAAAAGAACAATATGTTGTCCCGAAAAGTAAAAACAATACTTCCCTCTGACAGAACTTCAGAATTGTTTGCCAGTTGAAGGGATAAACTTGTGAACACATCTAAGAAGTTACTGGATTTCCAAGTGACACTTGTTTTAAAGAAAACCTTTAGAAAGGTAAAAAGAAACACAAAAAAAATCTGCTTTTGGATGCCCTCATACCTTCCCAGAAGGTCATTGTTAGCTGCACATACACACTGACTCAACGAGAATTATATGTATAATATCCAGACACAGAATCTGATTTACAGTGGGTGCATCTGCACATGTAATTAATTTGAAGCAATAAACTCTGGAGCAGTTTGAGCCTGAGTAAACTATTCCCTGGCACAGTTTCTACACATCTGCCTGGGGCAGCAATTTGAGCCAAAGCAAAGCAGTTTACGCCAGGGCCACACCTGTCCTGGTCTGCCCCGGGCTCCAGGTGGCAGCAAAGGGGCTGGCATAGGGTACTGCAAGTGCAGAGCCGTGTGGCTAGGCTGCAGGCAGGAGTCTGACTCCCCGCTGGCTGGGCTGACAAGGCACAATTTACATCCACTGTCAGCACCTACATGTACATTTAATCACAGTTAATTACTCAATTTACGCGTGCCCTACACCTGATTTATGTCTCAGGGCATGGTTAATTAATTTACTGCAGCCTAATGCTGCCAAACGTGTAGGTGGTGATGCTTTAATCCACGGTTAATAAGTCTACTCTGCAATAAAGTGCAGGTATAGACATGGCCAGTGAGAGTCAAACTGCATTCCACTGTTCAAAATTAGTTTAGGTCTTGGGTAGTCTCTGCCTACCAGCTTTGCCAAACTGCTTTATTTGCCTTGAATTCACGTGAAGTCTTCACTCAGAAAGGCAAGCCATCTGGTAATCAAGGCACATGATGGTATTTGTAGGTTCTGAAGGGACAGCTTTGGGCTTCCTCCCTTCCATTCTCTCTCCAATATATTGATGGTCTTTTTATGAAGAAGCTTTGGCATTTTCATGTCAGTCAAAGAGATGCAACATGTACCAGAGCATATTCAGGGTTATGCTCTGGTTCTTTCACAACACAAGAAGTGTCACAGTAGATATAGGTTAGGACATTTAAGGAAGAGTCTGCACTTCTGGTGAAATCCTGGCACCATGGATGTTATTGGCAAAACTCAACATTGACTTAAAGGAAGTATTGTCTTACTAGAATGGAGGTCAGGAACATAAAGAAGCTCCTTTTCTCAGGTAAATCCAACCCTTTAAGTACCTCCTAATAGTAAAGATAGAAAGAACAGGGCAGTTTTAGCGATTATTTTTAAACTTTGAGTGAATTACTCTTTTATTGTAAGGTAGTTAGTATTTGGTTTCTCTTGGGGTGGAGGGAAGTTTAGTCAACCAGCAGAAAACTTTGTGTTAGTCTTCAAGCCAAAGACAGAACTCCTTCCCAGGGAAGTAATGAGAGGAGTTCAGAACATTACATGTGGGGGTAAAATCAATTTTCTTCACTCCTTAATTCAACACAAATGCAGCAGCAGCAGCAGCAGACATATAGCAAGTGACTCATTCCACTATGACCTTTGTGTGGTGAAACTCTTATGTGCTACATCTCCCATGCAGGCATTTTGTTTTCTAATTCTCCACTCCTGATTCCAAGAAACATGAATAATGAGGCTTTTAGCAGAGAGATGGAAGTCCCTGAGAGACAAATCAGGGGTAGGGCACTCTGTAAATTGAGTGTTCTGTGTAGTTTTAGGGATACATAGAAATAATTGGCTTGAACTTTTGCTCACCCCTCAGATTAAACCCAAAGCTTTTATCAGGTTAAGATAAGGTCCCTCCTTCTTCTTGACTCTAATTAGAGCCTCAGCTCCCTTCTTTTTTAACCCCAAGTTTGCTGTCCTTTCCCTACCTTTGAAGGACCATTTTTAGAGTTCACATACAGAATCCAATGTAAAATTTTAATAAAGGTTTCTTGCCATTGTATAGTTTATCTTCTCTTTTGTGGGTGCAGATGCAGGGTGAAAAAAAAAGGTTTTATATAGGAATATGAAAACTAGAACCTTATAAGCGGTTGTGAAGAAAACCAAGCTTTTGGAGGTGTTTAGTGTATCTGTGGGTGAGGTTTTGTTTCGAGAATGAGAATAAAGTATTAAGCAATTTATACACCTTTAAAAGATTTTTTTTTTTTTTAAGTTTTCTTTGAGAAAGAAATTTGTTTCACAGACATAAAGAGTGGGACTCATTTTTAAAATGATGGGTCTTGGATCCTCTGTATAGCATCTTATTTTCTCAGGCAAACTTTTCTGATGCCCACATGTAAATGAGAGTGCTTTCTTCTTTCCATGTCCTAGCAAGACTCTTCTTGGTACAAGTAGATAGCAAAAGAACTAGCTTGAGCTCTGCCCTGGAAAGATATAAATATTCTGGCCTAGTTCCAAGAACATTCAAATTAGGATTAGGTTTTATATTTTATCTAGTAATATTCAAAGAAACCTATCAGGGTTACCAGGCTACAAGGGTGTTCACTCAGTAAAGATTGCAAAAAAAGGAAGAAAAAAATGTAAACAGAAACAGTTTTAAAAAAAGATTAATAGGGGTTATTTGGAGCAATATATGAAATTCTTGAAATTACATAATATACCTTTTCATTTATGTAATGATAATATTGAAGTGAAAACAGAGTTTCATAAAGGGAAAAAATTCATTCATGCAGACTTTTTATAATTCAGAACAACCTACCTATATTCTTGCCAGTAAAATTCAGGTCAACCAAAGTATAAATTAAATTGCTATTCATCCAGAACAGAGCTGAAATGTCCACAATGCATACATAACTTATTTCAGACCGTATCCTAGAGCCAAACAGTTAATAGACAGTGCATTTTGTATTTGCCTTCAGATGGCTTCTACAATCTTGCTCCTACAAATAACTTGTACTTGACAATAAAGCAAGTTGAGCAGTCCCAATCAACTGGGAAGCCTAGCTGTGAACCACTACAAAACTGCCTTTGAAAGTGTTAATTTAATTTCTGCTAGCTAAAAATGATTTCCTCCTCCCCTATATAGTAACACTATTTAACCCTCATCCGTTCTCATGAAACCATAACCATTGTTGGTCTCATGGGGTAACTTGTTACCCCACCCGCATGAACAAAATGGAACCAGTGACAACAGTATAAATGTACCAACATCTATATATTAAAACAGATTGTTTGAAAGAGTATTTATGATTTGAACCAAAAATATTATTTAACCAGAGCTATGAACAACATTTACACTCTTTTTAGAGTTTCAAAATGTGAATGAGCAATTTGCCAAGTCTGCAATTCACACTGTTTTCAAACTAACAATTACTTCCAAAAACATTTCCTAACCGTGGCGCCCTCAGTTGGTGCTGTGAGTATGTTCCTGCCCCATGGTTGGGGTCCCCCAACTCGTATGCCATGGCTTGATGGAAAATGTAAAAAAGAAGGGGTTCAGTGGTGTTCCTTCCCCCTTGAACCAAAGACGGGATACTCATGGGTTCGCCATGGTGGTTCTTGGGGCTCCACCTCCCCTATACCCCATCCACTCGCCAGTGTCATGGGTCTTCGTGCCACTGCCCCAACTCGAGGCTATGGCACATGTGTCGGCCAAAGGGGCGTCTGCCCCACAACTGTGAGTATGGCGCAGTCTGCAGTCATCCTGGCCACCACAAGCCCTAAGCTGACCCTGAGGCCTAAGATGCTGGCTTCAGGGTCCGAGTAGATTTCATAGATTTCATAGGCATTAGGGCTGGAAGGGACCTCGGAAGATCATTGAGTCCAGCCCCCTGCCCGAAGGGCAGGAAGTCAGCTGGGGACATAGGATCCCAGCAAGATAAGCATCCAATTTACTCTTGAAGGTATTCAATGTAGGTGCTTGAACCACCTCTGATGGCAGGCTGTTCCAGACCTTGGGGGCTCTGACAGTAAAGAAATTCTTCCTTATGTCCAGCATGAAACGGTCTTGCAGTAGTTTATAACTGTTCGACCTCGTCACCCTTGGGGCACTCTGGTGAACAAACGTTCCCCCAGATATGGTGGACCCAAGGCCACAATTGGCCAAAAGGTGATCATGGGATACCAGATCGAAGGCTTTTTTGAAGTCAAGATATATGACATCAATCTCTTGTCCCTTGTCCAGGTGATAGGTCACCTGGTCGTAGAAGGAAATGAGATTGGTCAAGCAAGACCTACCTGCAACAAACCCATGCTGGCTATCCCTAAGGATGATGGCGTTGGCCAGTCCATTAAGGATGGCCTCTTCAATAAACTTTTCTAAGATCTTCCCTGGGATAGAAGTCAGGCTGATGGGCTATAGATTCATAGATTCATAGATGTTAGGGTCGGAAGGGACCTCAATAGATCATCGAGTCCGACCCCCTGCATAGGCAGGGAAGAGTGCTG
>NW_005842404.1:722999-734197 GCF_000455745.1 Alligator sinensis | reverse complement strand
TTCCAGACCTTGGCCACTCGAACTGTGAAGAAGTTCTTCCTAATGTCCAATCTAAATCTGCTCTCTGCTAGCTTGTGGCCATTATTTCTTGTAACCCCTGGGGGCGCCTTGGTGAATAAAACCTCACCAATTCCCTTCTGTGCCCCCGTGATGAACTTATAGGCAGTGATGAACTTATAGGCAGAATATAGTTTGCCGGATCCACTTTCCTCCCTTTCTTGAAGGTAGGCACCACATTGGCCTTCTTCTAGTCTTCGGGCACTACACCAGAGCATCAAAAGTTTTCAAAGATCCGTGCCAGAGGCTGGGCTATGATGCTTGCCAGCTCCTTGAGTACCCTGGGGTGTAGATTGTCAGGGCCGGCTGACTTGAAGGTATCCAGCCTCTCAAGGTGTTCCTTCATGAGGATAGAGTTGGTCGATTTTCTTAGAGAGAATCGCCGCCTTGGAGCCCTGATGTTCTGGGGCCAGGATTTGCCCATTCCCGGCCGGATGCCAGTTACTGCCCCTGCTCCTCTGCCGCGGGGCAGTGTCGTTGGGATCACTCTTGCAGGCGTGCCGGGTCTCAGTGTGCCCGGCATTCTCCCAGCTGGTTTTCCCCCTCACGCCTGACTTCCGGTGGGGTTTTTAAATCTCCTGCAGTGGTGGCCCCAGCTGATGTTATCAGCTGGCTGCTGCCCAGCGTGATGGACAGTTGCTTTAAGAGTCGGTGAAATGCCAGCTCGTGCAGCTCCTTCTCCTCCCCAGCCTGCCTAAGAGGTAAGTTCCCTGTGGCGTGGGCATCCCTGTTCCCTTCTTCAGAAGCATCGGGGTCTGCCCCCGGTGCTTCTGACCCCTGTGGATGTCTCCCACCACCACACTATCTGTTTTAAGTAAATATTGTATTCCTCACAAAGCAGCAGTGATGTACTGTGGTGCACACAAGCAAATCGCTTACAATCTTCGCATCATTTCCAGGTTTTGCCGTCACCTGGCCTTGGACAAAAAGCACAACATCCACTTATGCTTGAAGAAGGTTCTACTGGGGTGCGTTGTGTCAATTTGTAGTTTAGGGCAGTCATACCAGACTTGATGGACTTAAACAGATTATGTGTACCCATCATTCTTTGTTTTATTTGTCCATTGATCAACTGTGCCTCAAGCTCCTGCAAAAAAAAAAGCACCGTCTTCTTAACTGTGATCTTTGCTTCCACTTTGCGTTGTGGCCTACCCAAATGATGAGGCTAGCAATGGCAGCCACATCAGCATATGGAAAAATAGTTTCATTGGCCACCTGTTGATTTTCCGTCTGCAGGTGGTTATGCGGACTAAGTGGTCAAGGTTGATGGCCAGCTTTCTTTGCTGTCCACGCACTGACAGGTCATGGTACATGCTTGACAACAACAGCACAACTTTGGACTTCTTTGGAACATAGGAAACTAGGGTGAGTTCCCCATCAAAAGCAAAAGCAGAGTGGAGGATAGCCATCCATTAGTTGCAATGGATACCTGAAGTGGACATGAAAGAAGTGAGAATGAATGCTGATCTTTCAGATGCATCCACCCAAAGTAGCCAAACAGGCCTAGGCCTGTCATTTATACAGAAATTGCAAGTTACCCCAATGCGTTAAATGGGCTTGGGGTAAGCTGTTACCTCATATGGAGAAACACATTCACACCCAGGGTAAAGTTACCCTGGGCAGTTTTTCATCCACAAAAAACAAACCATTCATGTAAGCTGGCTGTTCTTTGGGGATACTGTGCACTGCAGTGCCAGTGACAATGTCCTAAAAATAATTTTTTTTAGAATTAATTAACTTTAAGATACTGCACAAAATATGCGTCTGGGGTAGGAAATTACCCCATGGGAATATATGAAGGTTAAGTGGTGCATGTAGTTATTTAGTGTTAAAACTGATGGGGATAGGAGATAGCAAATAGAGTCTTCAGTAATTGGTGAGTAGATTTTTTGTAAGGCTGCAATAAAGCCATGATAGGTCTTTTATAGACTTGTGCTTTTTTAATATTTAATTATGTATTTTATCCTCCTATCTTTCTCCTGTATTATCCTGAGACTTCAATTTAGTTCAGATTTCCTGATCCTCTGCTTCTTTTAGTCTACTCTACTTATGGGACTCTCCAGGTGTGTTTTTGCAAGTGTTTATATGCCAAATGCTGCATAGTTTTATTATTTTAAACAATTATCAGCTTCTCAGAATGAACCATGTCACAGACACTTCTGCGTGTGCATGAAGGTCAGTAGACTTGTCAAATTGTCTATTGTAAATCCTGTCACTAAATCAATTGATTTTAATTAAAAAAAAGTGCTCCTCTTCAGAAGAAATGTATTCTCTCATGTGGACATGATCCAGTGCCCCAATTCAAGAAAAATACCTGTGACATGTTATTCTTTCACTGGTAATTAATCTTAGGTGATATACTTTTCATTTTTAAAGTGTTTGTAGTTTAGTGAAGGATATTTTTATTGATAAAACACTCTCAGTGTAGCCTAGCTTGCTGTAAAAGCAATAGCAGAGACAGCCAGTAGTAGAAAACTACTAGGGAGCCAAACCAACAGGAGACAACCATCTCCTTTATGCACCTCTCTGTTTCTTCCCCCACCACCTCTCCCCTCCAAAATGCATGGAATTTGCCAACATGATGGCTAGAAACAAGACAGGATTTTTCACTCATTGTCATAATTCCCTAAGGGTTATATGCTTAGATGACTTACCGGTAATGACTTAGTTCACCGTCTGGAAGATAAGCTGACATAATTCATTGCAGGCAGGTCATTCATCCTTTGAGATAACCAGCAACTATATGCCATAGGGAGCAGGAGATAAAGAAACTATACATCAGCAGCAGTAGTTCAAGGTTTCAACCTCTCCACCTCCTTCTGTGACCCAGCAGTTCTTTGCAGTTAATTATTCAGCCATTTCCCTTCTTCAGAAATAACTGTACTGGCAGCAGTGGACTGAAGTGAATTCATTCTCAGTTTTGGCTTTGCTTTTCAGTACAGTGGTAGTGTATCTTCATCTGAAAGCATGCATCTTTTGAATAGCTAAGAGACTTCATCTGTGCTTTCATGCCTCTTTTTAAAAGTTATCAAATATTACTTCAGCTTTTGGCATTCTTGTATCATGCCTTTTGCTCATCCACTGTTTGAAGCCCAGGAATTAGGAAGGGAAAGCAGGGAATTTAATAACATGAATAGTTTTGAAATTAAAACCGGTATTTAGTTTCATGCAAAGGGCTACTTTTATTCCTCTCTCCTTGGAAATTTTCAGTTTGGGTGCCTGGAAAGGCTTGTATGGATAACATTTGTGTGCACAATATTCATGTTTTAAATGGAAACCCAAAGATCAATGAGTATGTTTTGTATCACATATTTGGTTATGGATAATACTTTTAACCTTCATATGAGGATTACAGGGCGTTCAGTGTCAGTATCTATATTTTAAAATTCCAGAAGTTTTAGAAAAGTGTGCTGCTCTTAGTTAACAAGTATCAGGATCAAACATGGACATGACCCCTTGTCTAACCTATCCTTCCTAAAAGTTACAATTCTTAAATTGAAGTAAACACCTTGAGATAACCCATACGGAGGAAATGACAATAACTGATTGGCTCAGCAGGTGTTTTGTGATGACTAAGTTTTAATTAACTATTTTTCCCTCTTGTCTATGCATAGAACAACAACAACAAACCCAGGAAAGCCAGGTCTTTCTGTTGATCGCTGGAGATTGCCACAGCAATTCACTATTTGTGGTATCACTTTTATATACAAGGGAGGTTCCACAGGGTTTTTTCTTGCTGCTGCTGTTGTTGTTTTTTCCCCAAATTGTGTGGGCTACTTTGCCTTGACTCAGCAACTCTGAAGAGTACATACTGTACTGCTGTAACTGACAGTCAGGATTGAGAAGTCAAGTGGCAGTGATGATAAAAGCAAATATCTTGCGTTCTCAGAAGGGATTGGGAGGAGATGAAAGAAACACTGTTCCATTCTGCTTTTGTTTAAGTCTCTCTTTCTGCACTGGTACTAATATGTAACCTTCAGAGCTCTAGTTCTCAAGCGAAACATTAAATAACTGCAGATGAGACATGAAAATGTTTTAAATTTCACTTAATGCTTTCCATTAGCAAAAAACAAACAAACAAAACCCGTACCTGTTCTGTTTACATTAATGAAGACATTGTTGTTCAAATATCCCTGATAAAAATTCTTGTTACAAGCAAATTCAAGGGGTCTGGTCCCCCTCAGCAGCTGCTGTAGCCCAGACAGAGAACGTCTGAGGCATAAGAGGAGAATGGAAGTCTCAGGGCCTCAATCTAAAGTAGGATATTGTAGATGTATTTTCATGCCATTTTGTATGTGAAACAAAGCTTGTCTGTATTGAGACTTGGTAGCAGGCTTCTCAGATTCAAAACTTTTTAAGCATCAGATTTTTACTTCTAAAGTTAGTTCTCAGTGAATTTAAACATATTAAGTTTCAGGTTTGGTGTCAATGAGGAAGAATCGTCACGATTATAAGGTTTTAGCTGTTTTCATTTTATTTGCTGTTTTTCATTGAATGTTGTCCCTCACATTCAAGATTCCAGTAAAATTCATCCTCATTTACAGCTTACTGTCAATTTTGTATACAGTTTTGTATACAAAAAAAGGACACTAATGCACTTATTATTTGTCATCTTGTAATTCTTTGCCACTCTATCATTTATAGTAAGGCACTTGCATGTCAGGATTTGTTTAAAATAAAGGTTTTTGGCTGTTTGATTTAGGAGCCTCCTGTTTTAAGAGTTGTTTGGCGGAGGTGATTGAGTGGGAACTTTAAGCAGCTGACCCACAGCCTCCTGCTTGCCCCTGCCAGCAGGGGCCTCCAGGTGCCCCCATCCTGACTGGGCCAGAGTGCAGCGGCTGCAGCAGCTCCAACTCATGTTGTCGGTGGTGGAGCAAGTCTGGCCCCAGCGCAGGCTGGAGGGAGGAGGAGGGGACCCTGCAAGCCCCTGATGCCACCAGTCCGGCAACGCAGTTCCCTGCTGCCCCCCCAAGGGCCCCCGTGTTCCCTTCCTCCACCCCATTTCCCCGCTGGAAGGGCAGGCACTTCCCTCTTGCCCCTGTGCCTTGCTGCAGCCCCAGCACCTAGACACCACTCCCCAGCACAGGCAAGCACCTGGCCCCCTTCACACCCATCCCCTCCAGCCCGCCTTCCCCCACTGACAGTCCCCAAGCCCTGACCCTCCAACCTCCACTCCCCAGAGACTTACCTGCATGCAGATTCTGGGACTGCAGGTGCACATGGTGCCCCTGCCTCCAATTGCCCTTCTCCATTACAAAATCCCTGATGTTTGCTTAGATTTTAGAGATGGGAAGACTCAAAAAGAGGACGTGTTCGGGAAAACCCAGACATATCATAACCCTAATAACATATAAGTGATCTGTCTTGTGCACAGTTCAGCTGATTATGTAGTTGCTCTTAGTATTTCCTGTTAATATATTTCAATCACTTTGTTGCTTACAAAATCCTGGTAAATTAGGAAATGTGGCCAACATGGCATACTGGAGACAAGTAAAGTTCAAGGTAAAAGAGGAGGAGTGAATAGTTTCCAGTGTGAATAGTAATAAATATGCAAGATGATCATGTTTATAGCATAGTACCTAGAATGAGAGTTATTAAAACAAGCTTGAAAGAGTAAACCAGATTGTCTAAAAAAATGTGAAAGTCCTTTCTACAAGTACTATCAATAATCTGTTGAGAGAGCCTTCTAGAGTGATTTCAAAGGTGCACCAGTTAACACACAATACCCCAAAGTTTGCTGTATCTAGTCTAGCAAGAATAATGGATAACCCAGGACATATCCACATAAACACTGTGTGCAGCGCTAGCTAGGCATGATGATGTGTTTTTCAGTTGCTAATACAAAGGAACAGTATTAAGACTACTTATTAGTAGTCTGCCTTTTATTTTGCCATTTTTTGTTATCTGATCATTAGTGTAAGATGATCTTGTAATGCAAATACAGGAAAGGACAGAGAGATTTTATTTATTTATTTTGACATCCCTGCAGTTAAACTCCTAGTGGAAGGTTGTATCTTGCTCCTTTGCTGGTGAACTACACTGTGCTTTGATCTTGTGTTTGTCTCTTGCATATGTGCACACATGCATGCATACAGCTGCAAATCCACACACACTTACCAGGTAAAAAAGGAAGCAACACCTCTAAAAGGGTGGCATGGCAGCTGTGCTCTGTATTACCCTCTGTGCTCCTCCAAGGCATTAAGTTTGGATGAGTCACAATATCTCCCAGAGCTCTCACTGAGGTAGTGGTCTTTTTCCCCACCAGAAACTATACCTTCAAGGTGTGAGAGAAGGTTCAAATGCAACGCCATATTAATGTAGTCCTTTGAACATTCTTTGTTGTTGTAGTCCTTTGAATGTTGTTCCTGGCATATAGCTCCTTTTATGGTAGGCTACTAAAGCTAACTACTTTAGAGAAGAGAAATAATAGATTTCCTGAGATTCTGGGTTAGATATGGAGGATGATGTAATAAAGATTGAGTGAGGGTTCTGTATCCTATGGATCTGGGAACACAGTAACTTTTAAAATGTTTGACTTGCATGATAGGGCAACTAAGAAGATTGGTGAGTGTTGTTTTTCATGAATTGGGCCCCAGTATAAAGGCAAAACCTAAAGGCAAAATTGTATCTCTTGGGAACTACAGTCAGCTCAATGTTTGTTAAGATTGAGATACAGCTCCCAGGAGATACATATTAAGATGATCAATGAACTTCTGCTTTGCTTTTAGTATCATATTTTATTTTACATAGAATGTGACATGTTTCCATTTGCAAA
The DNA here is from genome assembly GCF_000455745.1 of Alligator sinensis. NCBI lineage: Eukaryota > Metazoa > Chordata > Crocodylia > Alligatoridae > Alligator > Alligator sinensis. The sequence continues at coordinate 727,365 of NW_005842404.1, read as the reverse complement.
TACTTTAATATCTATATTTCATAAACATTTTATCATATTTGTATAGATGTTTAAATTAGCATGAGTTGCTTAAAACAAGTGGCATTGAAATGTAGAACCTCCCCCACCCTTGTCTGGTAATTAGAACACTGCTGGGAAGCAGGAGCTGCCAGGTCAAACCCCATGTGGATGAGGAGGGCTTGGAGCTTAGGTATCCTGTTCTCTGGGCCAGTGCCCTAACCACCAGGCCTTTGACCTAAAATATACAGAGGTCCTTCTCTTCCATTTTACTTCCAGCAGGAACATGCACAGGGCAATCCTGTTCCACCACTGGTGCAGATAGAATCCAAATCATGCCTATGTAATAGCTGTGCATGGCTTCAGCTATTACATGTAATTGCCACTTAAGCACATGAAGGTGAAATAGGATTTTGTCCTTAATGCTTATCCCTTAATGTTGTTTACCTCTGAGAAGAAATTGGATTGCTAAAATATTTTCCTTCCATTTGAAAAATAAAATATTAAAAAGAAGCCAGTATATGTATCAGTAGGTTACAACATAGCATGAGGGTATTGTGTTTGGCTCAACAGTATTTCAGTTTATAAACTGAGCAGTCAGTTATTATCTGGCTTTTAACTGATTAAGGCAAAGTTTGATGTAGGAAGTAACGAAGACTATGATTTGAGGAAATATTGAGTCATCTTGTTAAGATCATCCCTTTTCAGGAAAGCACCTAAGTATATGCTTAGATTGAAGCATGAGCATAAGTTGAACCATAGAACCTAAAGCACATTCTTCAAGCTAAGTGTATACCTAAGTGCTTTCCTGAACAGGCATATTTTCTTGGTTCAATTTCAAAGAAAAAGAGCTCCCTCAAACCACACGGAAAATTACAGGAGCTTTAATCCCTTTGGGTTTGATTTTTCAAAACAGCCCAAGGGAGTTAAGGGCCCAATTCCATTTGCAATTCAATGGACTTCTTTGAAAGCCCCAACTTCTGCTGAGATATTTGCAAAACTGTGGTGCGGGCTCATGCAGCATGGTTTCTATATCACATACCAGCACTTCACTTTGATCAGCCCTGGTGTCCAGCATGCTGCTTTTCCAGGATTGTTGAAAACTTCTATGTTTTTGTTGTTGTAAATATTTTGTGGACTGGGAACCACATCAAAATCCCCAGTCTCCTTTTAGATGATAACAGACAATAAAATTTGCCACCCAGAGGGCAACAGAAGTGCGGGAGATGAAAAACAACCATTCAGCCATCGGACCAGTTAGTTTCTTTCAACTGAAGGACCTTTTGTAAGCTCATGAGATCCATATTGCTTTTTTAGTTGATAAGTGCCTGACTCAAACCTCCCCTCTGCCCTCCCCCTCCCCTGAACAAACAAAGTGGGAAAGTCTGGATCTGGATCTGAACTACATATCTGAACTATCTAGCTCCTTTCCTGTTTATAGGCTGAAGTGAAACTGGCTGCAAACATGCTGTAACTTCAGGACAGTGAGTGCTGGTTAGGAAGCTTGGGAACTTGACACATTTACAGTGTATTTTACGTTTTTATGGCATCAGTAAGAGCAGTGACTCTAACTTCACAATGGGTTCATCTTTGCTCACTAATACTAACTTCATCTCCATGTTCCTCAGTGTACTGGTAACTGCTGAATACAGTGCCACTGAGAGTGGAAGCAGTGGCCAGCTGGAAGGAATGCTTTTGGAAGAGAAGACTTTGGTATACAATGGGATTACTTTAATTCTGTTTAATATAAATTCTCTCTCTTGGGTGAAAGTTCTAGGTTCCAGGAGCCTGCTGGTGGTAAGGGGATAGAGGGAGATGTGGGGGCATGTGCACCATGGCTTGTTCTATGGTGGTATGGTCCACAGCTGCCCCCATGGCATTCAACATGGGGCCGCATGAGGGCCACTCCACATGGAGCTGCAGTCCTCCCAGGCCCATTGGCTCTGGCCCTGACCAGTGTGCAGCTTCTGGCAGGGCTATTCCCAGTGTGGCTGCAGCTGGCTAGGTGCTGCTTTTGTTTCCTTCACCTCCAGTGGCAGCCACCCAGCTGAAGCTTCTCACCTGCCTGCCTGGATCAGCGCAGTGGGGGCAGGAGGGGGAGGAGGAGCTGCTGCTGGAGGCAAGGGGAGCAGAGCAGCACCCGGCCAGCTTCCGCTGCACTGAGAACAGCCCCTCTGGATGCTGCGCGTGCTGGCCAGGGCCTGGGCTGATGGGGCTGTTCTGTTCCTCTCATCTCCAGCTGCAGCTCCTCCTCCTGTTCCTGCCCCTGCCCCTTCCCCTGCCCCTTTCCTGCCACTGCTCCTGTCTGGGGGAAGCTTCAACCAGACCCTGCTCCAGCTCCCGGCTGCCTTCTACCCACTCTACCTGCCTGCAAGTGGCTGCTCATCATGCTGGGTGGGCGGAGTGTGGGGAGCAAAGCAGTATCAGCTGCAGCTTTACTGGGAACAGCCCCATGATGGTCGGGGCCTGGGCTGGTGGAAACAGGCCGGAGTGCGGTGTGGGCTGTTCCAGCGGGAGCTGGTGGGGTTCAGCACTTGTGGAGTGCTCCAGGGGCAGCTACAGAATAGATCCAGTCAGTTGGCAGACTGAATCTGGCCCGCAGGTCATATTTTGGGCACCCCTGTCCTGTAAGCACAGAATAGCTCTTAATATCTATAACATTTAAAAGATATGTGGTCCATGGAGTGCATTTATTTTAGCATCCATTAGTACATCTCAGTCCAAACTGAAGGCCATTCTAATCAGGGGCCATGCATGACAGAGCATACTGTATCTCTGAGCTGATTTCTGTATTAAATGTAACCGTAAGAGCAACAGTCCACCTTTCTGCATTCAAAAGCTTGATTAGTCCTTCATTAATTTTATATATGCAAAAACAAATATGACCAAACTAAATATTTCAGATCTCATCCACTTGCAATTTTTATTATTTGCTTGAGAACCAGCATCTAGACAAAAATATTTTGCCTCTTCCTTTTACCATATTAAACCACTAGTGGGGGATTTTCAAAGACACGTAATCTCCATTCCCTTTCAATGGGAGTTGAACAGTTGACTGTAGGGGTGCACCGATAGCTGATTTTTAGGGAGGCATATCGGCTGATACTGATCCAATTTCCAATACAGCTGCGTGCAGCTGGTAAGTCTGGTGTGGTGGAAGGGGAGGGAGGAGAGAAGGGGCGTGGAGGGGCAGATCAACCCCCCCCTCCCCCAGTGAGGGAGGAGTAGGGCAGGGGAAGACGCTGCCCAGCCAGGCAGGATGGGGCAGGCACAGAACAGAGCCACAGCTTGGGGGGGCGGGCGGGCCCCTGCCCTTGCATGCCCCTGGGGAAGGCATGGGGGGGTGCCCCCCCAGATCTGCATGGGGCGGGGGGACAGGCTGGAGCCAGGGCTGCACAGGGCTCTTCTCGGCAGGGGCTGGGCTTGGGGTGCATGGTGGTGGCTCTGGGAGGGGACTACGGGGGGGCTGCAGGCTCCCCAAATTGCACTGTAGCCCCCCCATAGCCTGCTCCCAGTGCCACCACACACCCCGAGTCCAGCCCCCACCTCCACCCATACGCTGGGAAGAGCTGGGGCTGCGCTGGGCTGGGAGTGGGCTATGGGGCTACAGTGAAATTTGGGGTGGCTGAAGCCCCTCCCATCGCCCACCCAGAAGAACCGTAGCGCAGCCCTGGCTCCAGCCCGCAGCTGCAGTCCACCCACCCTGTGCAGTTCCTGAGGGCACATGCTCCCCAGCTCCCGGGGGGTGTGCAGCAGTGGGAGCTGCCCCCCCAGTGCCCCTCTGGACTAGCCGTGGCTGTGTTCCATGCCCGCCCTGCTGGGCAGCGTTTGCCCCTGTCCCCCTGCCCCACTCCTCCCTCCCTCACTGTGGGGGGCGTTGATCTGCCCGCCCATGCCCTCCTCCCTCCCCTTCCACCACACCAGACTCACCAGCTGTAGGCAGCTCTCCAAGCTGCCTTGCTGTGTCCTCGCTGCCTGTGTGCTGCACTGCGGTTGCGTGGGCGCATGGATATTTATCGGCCAAATTACTGGCCACGTGGGGCCGATTTCTGATACAGCCAAGTTTCTTTATATCAGTGCTGATCCGATATTTGACCGATGTATCGGTGCACCTCCAGTTGACTACCCCCTGTGCCTTTGAATATCTTCCCTTTGATTTTTGATTCACTGAAACCTTCCCATTCCAAGGATGGAAGAGTGAATCATTCTTTTAAAACAGTCAGTATAAGCAATTTGGGAGTGGGAATCTTGGCTTGTTAATATCTGTAAAGCTTTCAGTAGTCAAACTAAATAAAAATAAATGAACATCGAACACTGGAACTAGTCTCAGCTTTGTTACATCTTTTTTTCATTGCAGATCTAATTTGGA
>NW_005842404.1:686688-721838 GCF_000455745.1 Alligator sinensis | reverse complement strand
TGGTTTTTGCTTTGTTCCTTTATCCCGTTTATTTCTTTTTCAGGCTTTGGGTTGGTAGAACTCTACCCCCACCGTGCTGTGACGCAAGGCTGGTGGATAGCTCTGATATCGTAGCCAAAGTCTGTGCAGAGCAGATTGCAAGAATTTTTGCTGACTGGAATTTTTGTGAGCTGAGCTGTACCTATGCTAACTCTGGGTACATGTTTATGTGTGCATGCACACATTTTACTTTTCAGCCACTTATTCATATTCCACAACTCCTGGCCAGGAGGTGTTCTTTATTTACCACGTCCCTTTTTTCTTTTATTCTTCTAAAATTTGTTACTTCTTTATGAGCTTCTATTTGCAAGTCTAGACTCTGCAACACCACTCTGACAGCATTAAATTGTCACATAGTCTCTGGTTTTTACTTTCTTTGATTAACAAAGTTGACTCCTGCTTTTAAATGTATTTGGTAGGGAGGTCTGTAAATGGAGAAAGAGTTTGTGCGGGTTAAAAGAGTCATTATATCAGTAATAAGCAGGTTTCAAATAGCTAGGAAAAAGCTGTAAAAGTGTCATATCAAATACTATTTTAAAACCAAAAACCACTTTGAAGGGAGTAAAAAATAGTCCAGATATGATCTTCACTTTATATATTGCATATTTTCCTATCTCTTGCTCATGCCCAGTCCTTGAAAGCAGCAGAAACAGTTAATTTGTCTTTGCTTTGTGTTATGTTCAGTATCGAGTGAAAATGAACAGCAGTATAACATTGTATATAAAACAGTGTTGAATTTCTTTTGTGCAGCCTGAGGCTGCATTTAGTATCTTAGGTTGTATCTATACTACTATTTAATACCGACCCTGGGGGTTGTTTTTAGCTAGCCCAAGTTACATGAATCATTTTACTCCATCTGCATTGCCACAGCTGCACACCAAACATGAGAGGAGACACAAGTAGTGGCCGGTGCATTCACAGAAGGACTTTTTTTATCTGCTTAAGGCCCTCTAGGAGGCAATCTCCCCCATTACTTGTTCTGAGTAGGACCTTTCCAAGAATCACTCTGTCTGCTACTTGCCTTTCCTTCTGTGCTTGGCTCTCATTGTGGACAACAGAGGAGGAAGTAGGGTATGTAGGAGCCAGAAGACAGAGGCTGGTAAATTTCTTGTGATTTTGGCTTCTAGCCTAGGTAGGTGCTGAACACACTGCAGGGGAGGAATGGGCTGAGGGTAGAGGATTTTGGGGGTGGACTGGACTGCTGCTGAAGGATGAGCTAAGGGGTTTTTAATGTGGCTAGTTGGCCGGTTTGGTTTAGAAGTCAGGCTTAGAAGCAGCCCTGTATAGCAGTAGAAGTATACTCTTGTCTTGAGTCACTAAGTAAAATCCTTGGTATAATTGTCCATATTCTGCTATTGCTCTGCTCTACCCTGTCCTACATGCAAAGTCCTATTGGTATTAAACACAACTCCTATTAAAGTCTGAGGGAACAATAAGTTCCATTGCTTTTTTTTAAACCTGCTTATTTTCTGACGTGCAAGTTCCTAGCATCAACTCAGTGGTTAGTCAGTGGGATGTACATATACCTGCTGCATAGCCATTTGTGACCTGATTCCCAAGGGTGTAGTGGTTAGAACAATGGATTCTTCCCAGTTTGATTTTTACGCAACATCTACACTTTACTGTTTTTCAGAATTGTGAGAGCTCCATTCTTGAACAGTGTTTGCTGCGTGCAATTTAAGTTTTTTATACAAGAGGAAACCAACTCTTTGTCCTTTATTTATGCTGCAAGTGATATTATTTAGTTTTTGCCATGCTCATAATTACACTCCAAGTGACAAGTCTGACCTTTTAGAGCCTACAGTAAATTAGGCAGAGTGGGGAGAGGAAGAGTTGGGACGGGCTGGGTTGCAGAGGGGAGATAAAAATCCATGTGTTTCATATGTGCATTGAAGTTTATTTATTTTTTCTTTATGGAACTTGTACAGTGTGCCAGACCATCTGACATACAGAGAAAACAAGCTGTAAAATATTTCAACATTTATTAATATGGATGATCTTAATGTACAGACTGCATGATGGGCAACTAACGTACACACTGGACAATGCAGATGTTAGGGTTAAGGTCAAGACTATAATTCAGTCTAGAGATTTTGATAAGCATCTGATTATTGTAAATCTGAAATCAATTCCATTCTTGTTTGTTCATGTACCTCCTTTTAATCTTCCCCTCCCCCCCCCTTTTTCTGGCCCTTTCTTTATCATTTTATTTTTCTAAGAACACTGGGTGGTACATAGGATAAGGTACAAAAAGAAGGCTCTTGGTATAAGTTTTTGTCTTCATATCAACTGAACTACTCCATTCCAATTACAGAATTCACTTTTTGTGCCAGAGTAGTAAGATTCCATATTAAAAATTACAATAAGACAATTACACAATTACAGTAAGACATACTCTAATAACACTTATGCTGTGAGTTATTATTTTACATTGCTGGTCAGCTGAAGATACAAATGGCGTTTAAGTTGCAGAGGTCTGAATACTGGGTTAAGACAATGGCTTTCATTTAAAAAAATACCAGTTTGCCATCTATTTATGAGAGCAGCATGCCAGGAACAGTATAGTCCTGTTTTCTTCATTTTCTCTATATTCAAGTAGATGCCTTTTGTCTGAAACATGGCTTGCAAATTGGGAATTGTATTTGCTACTTGCCTGCTTTGTTGGAAGTAGTATTTTAACACTGATTTTCTTTCAGAGTTCTTTTTCAATCAAAAAGGGCACTTTACAGTTTCTGTACTTACCGAAGGGACTCCAGCGTCATGGCAGTTCCTCATGGGAGTGATGCTAATTAAATATTTGACAGATTCACCATCAGTAGCATAGTCAACTTTCAACAGTGACAAAAGCAAAGTCTACATTAAGGTCTTGATTCACCCTGTGGCAGTACAAGGATTGCACCCATTCTGTGTTGGATAGGGCTGCTGCATCCTACCGGATACCACTCATGAGTGAAGGCAAAGCAGCAGTTGTGCTGCCGAACCACCACGAGGGGTTCTGTCAGGAATGGGTAGTTTGATTTCATGGGTAGACCGTAGCTTTACCTTTTAAGTAGGGCTCTGGGCCCCTAGACCTTGCCCTTTTCTGGCTAGAGCATCCCCCTTTTGATCAATTCCAAAATGGTAATGGTTGCTGTGTTTATTTCATTAAGGATTTATCCCTTCTGGACAGACTTTCCACTGCCACAAGATCCATGCCCAAGGCAGAGGCAGATATTACATGGGGTGGACCTGTGTTTTTGTCTTTTCACTAATCACAATGTAATGAATGACACAAAGGGCTTTGACCAACTCCTTAACATTCTGCCTTGCCTTCCAGACACTTAACACTGGAGAATTTGAGCTTGCTTAATTTTATTTCAGCATTTAAAGGGATTTACCTGGCCACATCTCCAGCAACCCCCCAGTAAGCTCAACCTCTCCGCCAGTACATGGCATGCATGCGTTCACACCACACAACTGAATGGCAAGTGTACTTCTGACTGAAAAGCATTGCAGATGGACTCAGAGTTGCCTTTTATGTGAGCACCAAATTTAACTGTGGTTAGCACAATGTGAGGGCAAGTCAGTGTGACTTATATATTCAGAGTGCAGGAAGGCAGGAGGCTTTTCAAGACAAAGAGGGGATAAGATTTGGTCCATTAGTTATTTTGCTAAAACCCTGCTGTTGTAGTCACTCAGCATTAAAGTTATACCCAATTACCAATGTTGTAATTTATGGTACTAGTTATGTCACCTCCCGGTCTGGCCCATAATCTCCCTGAGATATTAAAATACTGAGATAGTGAATTCTTGACTAATTAGATAAGACTGTGTTAATAAAGGCATCTATAGCAATACCTTTACTGCCTGTACAGAGATGTAAGTTGTTTTTCTGTGATTTTAAAAGAGTGGAGAATTCTGCATCATACTGGCTGAACTGAACTGTGTTCTTGAAGCAGTTTGGAAGTGTTTTGTAGGAAAGATAGAAAGGGACACAGCATCCCAACTTGTTTTCCAGAATTACAGTCCCAAAACACATCTTTACGGTGTTGACTAGAAACAACAAAAAGAGATAGAGCAAAGACTGAAGTGGTAAGTCTAAACTTTTAAACAAATGCCAAAAATAAAATCAGCTTACCTTACTTTTTCCACCTTACATAGAAGTTTCCAACCACATCAAGTAGAAAGGCCGAGTGGGTGTATAGTGTTTATTATCACTAAGTTATACATACCAAATTAACAAGTACATCTTTTTTGTTCCTGACTATTGGTTTTAAAACAGTTTTGACAAGGACAGGGAAAAATATTTAAGATATGCAAACATGATACTTGACCTGGTTTTGGGGAGAGGGGTAGCAAAAGCAGTAATAATTTATTATTGTCTCTTTTTTGCCACCTGCAGTTGTAGGTTGATTTGAAAGAGAAATTGTGGGAGTACAGAATTCAGTAGCAATAAGAAATAGTATTAAGTGTTTCTACATTGATTGTGTTTTACAGTACTTCCATCATCTTATATAAGTAGTATGAAATCTTTCTGGGTACCAGCAAAAAAAACCCTGAAACCCAGAACTACACCTGAGTACTGTGAATATGATGCAGTTTCTATATTGCAAAACTCCTTTACAGTGAGACTAAACTATAGGTAGAGAGATTTCAAGGGGAGATCTGACGGTGAAAGTGAATCAATGGCTCCAAAAAAGAGAAGGCTCAGTATGAGAGAATGCAAATGAATGAGCCACTCTTGAGTGTCCCATCTCTAAATTAGGAAAGAGATTGAGAAGTGGGTAGAGCAGGATGGGTGTAGATGAGTAGATGGATATGTGTAGGATGAACGAAGCCTATGGTAAGTTTCTGAAAACTGGGAGAGTGTTTTTCTAGTATTTACAGAACAGGAGCTGGATTGAAACTACTAAAGGCAGTTTAGCTTGAGAGGTGGTGATACCTCTGACTAAGAATGAGTGTGTTCCACCTACCTGAAGAACAAGAGCATTTTGGCCATGGCATTTTAAGACTCTGTAGGTTGAAAAGTAGAATAACTTGTAATTATATGGAAAGGAAGTGATTAAGGTATGATTAAGGATTTCAGAATAGGTGGAGTAAATTAAGGATGAAGGCTACCAAGCTTCTCTAGGCAGAAATTCATAAACCACAGCAATGGAGGAGGATTTTGGGGACAAGGTTAAGAGCTGTAAAAGGAGAATGTTGTGCATCTGGAAACACAGGACAAAGAAGACTTTGTTGCCTTGCAACGTTTTAGTCTTTCATGCTTTGTTTTAGTGTAGCCAGGAGTTGGCAGACAGACAGGACATGAAATGGATCAGAGACTGAGTGAGCGTAGGCATAGAGTTGGGAGTCATCCATGTGAAGGTAGCCCATTAAAATATTTTCCCAGAAACTTGACAGTAAACACTCTGCTACAGGCTTTCAAGTTGGATGTTACTTTTTTGTAAATGTATTATTAGTTTTTCAGTGGATGCATTGATAAGGTTTTTTTTTTTCTAATGTATAGCATACCTGCTTTTGAATATAGATGGGTATTTCCTCTTCTTTAAGGAACAAATAGGCAGAAATACAAAAAAAAAATTGGCATCAGCCCTGCCCTGCCTCACTGCTTTCCTGACCTCATTCCTTAATTGCTGCAGTTTCACTATATATATATATATAATTTTTTCCAATCTCAAAATTTTGCCTCATTAAGAAATGAAGGGATGCTGCAGTGTCCAGTTTTAATCAACCCTCTTTATTTGTTCATGACCTGATGTGACCAAATTTCTGCTCCTGTGGTGATCTCTTTAGGAATGAAAATTTCAACCAGCCTTTTTTTCATAGAGAGCAATGCCTTGGAGAGCACTTTGAATAGTAGCATTTTTGATGACTGCCAGGAGGAAAGTTGAAAAAAATAACAGCTTTATTTGTTCTGCCTTTTCTTTGAGGACAAGTTCTACCATAGCTGGGTGGATGGATTCAGAGATTCTTCTAGCCCAGGAACAGTGGGATATTTTTATTATTGTTCTTGCTATTTCATCATTAACTCGCTACTTGTAGGCCTTACAGAAAAAGAAATGAGTTTTTGCTGTTTGAGTGGAAGGCATTTGAGGATTAGGAAAAGTAAAAATATTCTCAGTATCACTGCTGATCAGATCTCTTTTGAGGAGTGATGCCGTTAGGCACTGTGACACCAGGAAGGGTATCTTACTTCTAGGGCCCAGAAGCAGGGCTCTTTTTTCTCTTGTCTCTTCTAAGAGGTTTGACATTTTCAAAATCTGCTTTTCCAGTGGCTCCATATTTCTGCTCTTTTTGCATTTTCCAGACTGTCCCTTTCCAGAAAAGGGAATTGCTCATTCTGCTTGGGAGGCACTCATCCAGAGATTTTTTAAAGTCCAGGTGGCCTAACTTCAATTGCTCATTTTAACCTGCCCATATTCTTGAATTTCTTGGGTTACTTGGAGACCCAAATGTCTTTAAGAATTGTCTTTCCGTTGTTTCCCAGGGTTTTGTCACAGGCTATTGCCAGCATTAGTTTCCACCAGAATTTAAATACCCGTTTCAGACAACTTTGCTTCTTGCTTTTGCCCATCTTGGCTCTGACCTCTTCATAATTAGGTTGTGACTGATAAAGGATTGGTGGAAGGTTCTCTGATTAATTGGCCATCTTCCCTGTGTCTTAGAGGCATTAAGCTAACTGTTGTTTCTAAATACAGAACATTTTCACTGTGCCCTTCCCCAGTTTTCTTTTTTTCCTGTAAAGATATTTACTTTTATAGGCAGTGGCATCCTCTGGTTTTTGTATAAGGTCTAGCTGAAATAAAATAGCTCTTATGCATGCATATTGGGCTTACCTGCCATAGTGAGAGTTGCTTCTAGAGAGAGTTGGAAAGGTGGAGGAAGTATCTTACTGTATATAAAGCCCTGCAGCATTGTGTCCATGGTAAGACCTGATTATAGGAGTTGATACTGAGTTCCTATCAGTCATAACCTGGTGTAGTGAACCATAGAAATCAAATTAATAGTCAATCTCAGATCATCATGTCAATCCAAGGTGTTGCTTTAATGATGAATTGAATAATAGATTCCCTTAATATATGTTGGGGTTTTTTTACTTTTGATCCTGAGACCTGCAGTGTATAAGGGAATGGTGAAATGACTTTGTGTCTCTCTTACTTTAGTTTGCTTTTGATACCTACAAGCTTGTTTACCTTATCATTTGGGGGCAAGTGCTGCAGAGGATGGGTCCTTGTTATAAAATAAAGACACTGACTTCTTGATACTGTATAGAATGAGACACCGTGACATGCCCGATGGTGCTTTCTGTCACTCAGTTGTTGTTAGTCAGTCATTATATCATATGTTAAATATCACGTTAAAAGCATGAGACTATGCAACAGACCCTTAACATAACAATTTCAGCAAGGAAATGATGTAGAAGAGCAGTTTGCTACAAATGCTAAAACCTGTAATAGTATAAAAGAAATAAAGAAATGCTGCATACCTTAAATCAAGAGCCCCATGGCTAATAGAGCATGACTACTCAAGAATCCTTTCATTTATTTATTTCCAGATAACAGAAAGCTACTACCATTTCAACAAAAAGTCTCCTTTTAAGCCTCAAGCCTGTCATGTGAGCCTCTTCTAAGCAGATACCATAACTAACTTGAAATACTAGGAAAGATCAAACACTTTTAAGTTCTTCATGGCACAGAGTACAAAGATAAGATGCTATTCATTTCTTGCATTGGGCATGAAAGCAATGTACTTTGCACTCAACATTTTGGAGTTTGTCTCATAAAACCCCTTCCCCCTAAATAAATTACTCTCTCACATGTCATGGTATCTTGTGATAGTTCTCAACTTTCATCACTTCTGCAAGTACCAAATTAAGGTCAGAACAGAAAAAGACCATTAGAAGTAGAGCAAATAAGCTTGGATTTATCGATTTTAAGGCGAAAAGGGACGGTTACAAGCATAGTATCTGACAGCTGCACAACACCAGCCATAGGGTTTCACACAGTAATTTCTGTTTCAAGCCCATCACTTCTGTAGGAAAGACACTACATCTTTTAAAACAGGATGCAGTCTTGAGTTAGATACCTCAGGTGGTAGACCATCAGCTTTTTAAGTTTTTCCAGCAGTTAACTGTCCTCATTGTTAAGAGTTTGTACCTTCTATTGTGCCTAATTTTGTCTAGTTTTAGTTTCCAAATACTGGATTTTTTTATGCCTTTTTCTGTTAGATAAAAAAAATCCTGGATGATTACCTGCATCTTCACAAAATCTTTCTTTTTTTCCCAAGTTTCTCACCCTAATTGTTTTGCAGACCATTTCTTTTTGGAGTTCCGCTGGAGATGAAGAAAACACTCAAATGATGTATAGTAATATCTTGCACTGTACCTTGCAGTATGCCAAGACTGGCAAGAGTTGCTGTACACTAAGTGGAATAATAGAACTCCCAGACTTTTAGTAGTGAAGAACAGTCATTTGTAACACTTGTGGTGCATGTGGTATCTGGTTACATTTATTCCTGGTGTTGGCATTCGAGCATTATTTGTTTAGGCTGGCTTGGGAGAGACTTCAACTTGGAAAATTCATTTAATTTTCAGTACCTTAAATGGATCAATACTGACAAAAACAATGTTATGCTCTACTTTTAATGGTGTGGTTGAGCCTATACAAAGGTAGAATATATCACCTGGTTTGATAAAGGTTTTTAAGTTAGGGGCATGGAGCTGCAGGAACAAAGGGTGGGAAACTCCATAATAGCATGTACAGAATTGTCTGTGCTTTTCAACAGGTGCCACAACTAAGCTCTCAGCTAGAAGCAGGATCAGTCATTTGCTTTTATTGTCTCAGTGATACATACTATTTAGCCAAATTCAGACTGTAATGGGAATCTTTTTCCTGTCTTTTCCCTAGATGGCTCCTAAAAATCTAGTAATGGAACGTTCTGTCCTTTTGAGTGGTTGGCCTACAATAAGGCCTATGACTAGGGACCTACCTAATTCATGGGGGGCTGCCCCCCAGTTTCACAGTCCAAGCACAGTGCTGCTCACTATTTTTCAAGTAGAACACAGCACCCCCCCCCCCCCCCAGCATCTGATTGACCAAGGGGCCCTGGAAGTCCTGCCCCTCCCCATTGACAGATCTCTGGGGAGAGCCGGGATTTCTGGGTCCCCTTAGTCAATTAGAGGCATGGGGGGAGGGGAGGGGGCTGTGCTCTGCTGTGAAAACCTCTTTCCCCCCTCACTCCCTTGCTTCAGGATGCCAGGCTTCCCATTTCTGTTTTCACTTTCTCCCCCACCCCCCAGTTGCTGGTCATTTTCCACCTTTTTCATGGTCTCTGCACTTTTTCTCAGGGACTGGGCTTTTTCACGGGGGACCTTCCAAATTTGCAGTTTCTGTGGAGATCATAAATTTGATAGGTTTCTACCTATGACAGTATGCTTGGTGGGCCAAATTCTATTGTTAGCATTAAGTGGCTGATTCTGTGGGATGCACTTGTCTCCTATTGAGTGGCCTTAGTACCTCATAGTGTTCAGCATATTGCAGCATATTATTAATCCTGGAGTTGGATCAGTGTCTTGGATTATTTTAGTTAATTTAGTAAAATAAATGACAGCAAAATGAGCTGTTAGAGATGCCTTGACTCTTCTATTGATAAGATTTTTAAATTTCTCCAAATGCCAAGATGACAGCAGGAAGTAAGGAAATGGTGGATTTCTATTTTGATGTATAGGTGTGACTCCTATTATCATTAGCAGTAGTTAGACCTTGGCACTTATTACCTGCCAAGCTGCATGCTTCCATGCTAAGAAGAAAACTATTTGCACAGACCTTTGTTTGTATGTTCAATGCCATGATAAATGTTGGAGTCCCTTGGTTTACATCTGTGTTTGAGTGGACTGGAAGAGTTATATAGGCCTCCCCACTAGCAGAGTGTTTTGCTTCCTTCTCATTGTAGTGCCTTCTTGAGGCACCTTAGTGCTCACTTTTATGGTTGTGTGGGTGGGCGCCACAATGTGAGTTGCATGCGTGTTGTGTTTCTGTACTGCTTTTGTCTTACGTTTGCTTTTGGCTGTTGGGGGTTCATAGTGAAAATGAAGCAAAACTAGTTAAAATGTTCATAATGTGTTAGTTACTGCCAAAATCTTTTGGCAACCATGGTTACTTTTGGCAACCATGCTAAAACTTCTTTACTGTCCGAGCCCCCAAGGCCTGGAATAGAATCCCCCCAAAGGTGGTGCAAGCACCTACTCTGGACTCCTTTAAGAAGTGTTTGGACACTTATCTTGCTGGGATCCTTTGACCCTAGCTGACTTCCTGCCCTTGAGGCAGGGGGCTGGACTTGATGATCTCCCAAGGTCCCTTCCAGCCCTAATGTCTATGAAACCCTATAGTCTGTATGTATTTAAAATGGATTACTTGCAGTTTTTGTACATTTTTTTGTTACACTTCTAAGTACTCATGTTCTAGCTCTATATTTTTGGGAGCAAACTGAGAAATGATCCTGTTCTACAGTAGTTCTGCTTTGTGTCACATGTAACTACAAACAGCATCCCATCAAATTAAAGCAATGTCCTGATTCATGGGCAAGGTAGCTAAAGAAAGCTCTTTGTGTTTTCTAGCTAAATACCACAGAATGAACTTAATAGTGAATGAAATTGAACCACCAAGCAATTCTATGGCATTTTAATTGTCAGTGATTATTTTTCAGAGTCTATATTACTTTGACACATGGGAGCAGTCTAGAGTGCTCGGACTTGTAAATGCTTGTCAACAGTATAGTAGATATGTTGTATTTTGCATCAAGTAAATAAATATTTTATCTGGTTAAAAAGAGAAAGGAAAGCAATGGCACCGTACCGAAATGTGATTAGTTTCAATTAGTGCTTGACGTATATTGAGGTAATCTTTCCTGAAAGGCCTTTGAATTTCCAACTGGAGACTCTTGCCTATTGGCGCACAAACTGATTCTTTTTTTTTTTTTGGAAGATTCTGAGTAACAGTTGCCCTTTCTTCAGAGGACTTGTACATTTTGTTTTTGTTTGAGGTCAGAACCGTTAAAGACTATGTCAAACCAATGACTAGAACATTTTGTACCGAATGTGAGAGCTTAGGGAGCGGGAAGAGATAATCCCATCTACAATTTTAGGGCCTGATGATCTCAACCTCTCCTTAGGTGAGGAGTCCTGTAGAGATCACTGGGACCACTAGCATGAACAGAGATTGCTTGCAGATCAGGACCAAGCTGTGCTTCTGCTTTAATGATATAACAACATGGGCAGTTTATTATATGTTATCAAGTACTTTAAATAGAAGATAAGTCTTAACCTTGTAAGAGGTTAATTGCATAGAAATTTTGCCTTTTTTGTTATATGGACAAACATGAAGCTAAGCTAAGGTCTGGGGCTGGGGGAAATGGCTTTTTAAAAAGGGTGCACAAACAGCAGCATTGACATGCATTACATACACTCTGTCTAGCAGCAGCTCAGAGGAGCACTGTAAATTCATTCATGCACTTTTCAGGAATTATTTGCACAATTGCTCCAATTCCTTGTTTTCCCATATCTCGTGTAGTCCTTTATATGGTGCAGGGTGAGTTTACACTATCAGTCAGAATGCTGGCATTTTACACTGCCCATGTATTTGTTCCTTAGTAATTTAAATGATTAGAGTGTAACCTTACTGGTTTGGTGCTATGTTAGCACCTAGCATAAAGTGGTTCTGGTCCATGAATAGGGCTCCTACATGCCAGAGTGGTGCTAGTGGTAATAGTAATAATCAAAATAATTTATAAAGTCCAAGGCAAGTGACAAATTGAAACCAATGAGTGCATACTACATTAGAAGTACATTGTCCCTTGAGAGGTGGTGTCCACCACCATTGCAGGATTAGGCACAGAGAGCAGAGGTGCTCTGTTATGCTTATAACTGGAGGGTAGATAGTCTTGGTTTATTTTTTCTACTGCTTACAGTGCACTCATTTTGATAGTGCTGGTACAGGGTTAAGAATTCCTGTGTTAGTCAAACGAGAAACTCAAATTTTTTCTGTTCCAGTCAGTATAGGCAGAACTTCACACAAGACAACAGCTGACAAAGACGGCAGCTGCCACAGATGCAAGAAAATACAAGTGTGCAAATACCCCATCTGTTCCCCCCTCCTCTTTTCCTTCTTTGTTGACAACATTACTATTTATTCTACTGAAACCTTATGCAGCTATCACTAACCATCTTCATGAATGTTCAGAACATGCTGAAATACTGGGCTGCCTCCCAATCTCTCACTCTCTCCTTATTTATGTGTCACGGGAGGAAAAAAACCTAGACCGAGACAGGTTGTCCAGGGTCATTTTATTGTAGTCATGCTGATGGCAGCAATTTGTAGCTGAAGCAACTGATTTGTTAACCTTACAGAAAGATTACATTAAATACTGTGTTTACTTCCTTAGAGGTGGTGGTCTGTTTGGGTTTTTTTATTTCCTTCTTTTTTTGTCCTCAGTTAACATTAGTGACTCAGCTGTCACTGATTCTGAAGAGCAGTTAGGGTTATAGACATGATTGGATGAGCTCAAAGAACTCATTCCTACTCAAAATAATTAATATGGTTGGTAGACAGCCTGATACAAAACTGATAGAAAGCTTCACTTAAGTTCAGTAGGCTATGACTCAAATCCACAAAATAAATTAAAAGCCAGTTTGTTTGCATCTCCCACCCCCCATGTTTATCATATTAAATAAGACCTTGATCTGTGGTAGAGTTAAGCATCTATCTAACTTAGCACACTGGGAGTATTCCCATTGAATCCAATGAAACTGCTCACACTCTGTAAAGTTAAGCGCGTGCGCAAGTCTTTTTCAGGATTAGCATCTTATCTTGTGTGTAGATGGATACAGGCTGAATCGGTGTTTAGAGCCCTGTGAACAGAATGATTTTTTTCTGCTCTTGAAAAGACCTGCTAGAGAAAATTCTCTATTGTTTCATATCTTTAATCTTACAGCAGCTATCCTCAGTGAGATACAGTTGCCCGTGTACTTCCAGTAGGAGAGCAATCTTGAAGAGAAAGTACCCCTCTTCATTTCTCCATTTTCAAAAAATCTTGTGTTCCTTGATTGCAAATGTAAAGACAGCCCCATCTGTACTTATATGAGAAGGAAAAACAATGTGTAAAATGTTTGTTTGTTGGTCTTTCTAATATTCTATATATCAGATCGCACTATTGTACTCATGGACAGCTTCGTGCACTTGCATTCTCTGTACAGCATGCCTGTCAGTGAATTCATCAGGGAGGGGGAAAAATCCTGATAATTATTGACCGATCCTCCTTTCTTTCTGGTCTCACCAGTTCAGCTGCTTTTCCAGGGTGCTTGCAACATAAATCTTGTTAATGACAAATCCTATTCTGCCTGTATATTTATGAGGAATGGCATTCATGAAGTTAGTAATGTAGATGTTTAAAAACAAAAGCATGTGCATGCGTGCTCATACACACACTCAGATCATGATACTTGACATTCTCTATTAATGTCTTACCTAGGTCTTGTCTTTGTAGACACTTAACATGCATTATCTTTAAGGTTATGAGTCAGCCCAACTTTATTGTGACCCAAGTCCTCCCAGTAGAGATAGTATGCAAGGCATGAGGTGTGGGCATGGGGCCAAGTTCCCCAAAATACAGAGACTGCTTTAGTTGCAGCAGCAGCCTTGGAGCAGGTGTCCCAGAGACTGGAGGCCATCTGAGAGAACAGACAAATGACATATCCAAAAAAGCAAATGTGTTAATGTCAGCAGGTCCCAGATCATTTTACCTGGGGCATGGGGCTATTTTTTATGAAGAGATTAGATGTTTTGAGCCAGTACCACCTGCATGGAGAAGGTGGTGGTAAGGGACCAATTTGTGGTAAACAGAGAGCAGAAACCAAATGAAGCAAAATGCTGCTACCCAGTTTTACACTAACATTTTACTTGAATGTATTTTGACTACTGCTGTTTGTCTGGCTGTCTGTAGGGATTGTAAACTCTTGCTTTCTGGATGATGGCTGGATTTATCCAGCTATAAGGGTTGGAGTTGGCCTTAGCTTGCTCCCCAAGCAAACCTGTTGAAATCAAGAGATGTTCAAGGGTCAGGATGAATTTGGTCCCAAATTACTCATTATTTTACTTCACTCAGATGATTGAAACATAAAAAGCATAGTCAGCATTAGACTTGTGGAGGTCCTGAGCATAGGCTAGAGCGTGGGCTGCTCCTCCTCCCACCCATGCATTAGATGACGTGGCACTAATGTAGTGCCTTTCATTGCCTGCGGCCTTGGGCAATTACCCCTAAACCTACTCTTCCTATTAATAACGTAAATACTAAGGTACCACTCTAGTTCCAACATCAGCTTGAAAAGAAATGCTTAATGTGTACAGGTTCAAACTTGGAGCTCTCGATGACTCCACTCACCACTTAGCTATTTGGGATTTGGTGTCAGGGCGTGGTGCTAATAATGTGTTGGAAGTATTTAAACATTTTGACGACAACCTAGCTTTCAAGTCAACACTGAACATCTGTGCTTTGTGAATATTTCTATACGAGTTTCTCAAGTTCAGTAAATAGCTAATGAAAATAGACTTTGTTTATCTGTTCGTTTTGCTCCAGTTCTGGGATCTCTTGGGTGGTGGTACTGTCGGCTATTTATAAAACATGGGGATGTTCTGCTTGTTGTATTGGAGGGGTGATTCACTGAAAATGGAACAAGAGTTTACTTTCTGTGGTCTGTCATGAAGTATATTTTACCTCATGCACTTAAAAGAAAAAGTCTAGTTATATCAGTTATACAGTATATAATTCATCAGCATGTCAGATTAAAGTAAAGAACAGTTCCTGAGATGAATCATGTGAGGAATGAGATTGATTTAAATGTCCAGTGCCTCTTCCCCTTTAAATTAGTTTACTCTGCTTAAGGACTTTATCCAGTATAATTAGTGTACCTAAAACTTTTAAGTCTGCAAAAACTCAGAATGCTCAAAACAGTGGGGAGAGTCCACCTGAAGGAAATAGAGCTTCTGCCCATGTATAACTTGTTCTGTCACAGGCTGCAGACAGGGTATAAGTATGTTGAAACTATTCAGCTTTTGTGAATATAGCAGCTGCTTGGTAAGGGGTAAGGTTGTTCCAAAGGATCCTCTCCAGGACTGGTACTCCTGTCTTATAGAACGCATTAATGGCAGGTAGAATAAAGAGTGGATAGGGAAGGAGTGTTGAAATGGGACTGTATCAGTACTGACTTCGCCAATTTTAAGAAGTGCCCTGTTCGCACCATCTGACCTACCAAGAATTTGCAGAAACTAGACATTTTTATAATTTCTTTACAAATATTACACTTAAAACTTGGCTGATATTCTATATGCAATAATTACACATACAGCAATACTTCACCTAGCACATAGATTGAGATGACAGCTTTTTATTTCATAAATGTGTTAATGTTTTAGAGTTCCATTATGTCTCAAAGATATACCAGATCATAAATTTGTTGGTAGTAATATAGGCATCCTCTGGTAAATTTTTATAAAAGGAAGATACCCATTTTTCCAAACTGTCCCATTGACTCACCCATCGCTTCCTAATGTTCACCCTGACCATATTAGCATTATAATATTTCTCTGCCTGTAAATAATTTTTGGTGCAATTCTGCATTCCTCACACATGCATAAATTCCTATAGAAGCTATCAACACTAGTATTACACACACATAAGTACTCATAAAAACTACGCTCCCCTACTTCCTTGCCAGACTGTGTTCCACCCCGCACAAAACAATAACCTGTAAGCTATAACCAGTTATCACTGGGCTTATTGGTTAAACGATTAAACATTTAACCGTTCACATCCCTAATAAAAACAATTAACATTTTTTTTGCTTCTGGAGAGGCCACAGAATCAGATCTCATATAAATGGAAACCTTGAAAATCGGTTTAAGTGATTCCTCAATTTGTTTTCTACCACAGGGCCTGAGAATGTTATAAAGAAGTGCTCCTTTTGCTTCATAAGATGCCATCCAAAATGCATCATATTTTAAAATCCAAATCTATTTTTTAAATCAGATCATCTCCTCTGTTTCAATAATAAACCAATTATGTGCTTTAAATAGCATAGGACAGGGTTCCTGTTCCAGATTAGTCTTCATAATAGAAAAGCCCAGGGCCATACAAGAGGCTGCCTAAAGGCTATTACTAGGAGGACTGTTAGGCCATGCCAGCGGTAAAGGGCCTGTGCAGGCCTGCTGAAAGTTAGTTAGCTGACAACATATCGGATCTCTTTCTCTAATCAGCCATATACTAGTTGTAACTGTCACCAGATTTGGAAGGTAATATTTTCAGCTCAGCACCTCCAATTAATACAGTCTGCCTAGTTAACAATTTGTTGCTGACCTATCATTTCAGAATTAACTTGTTGGTAAACTAAACTCAAGACAGTATTAAACTAGCAGAAATCACAGGCCCTGCAATAGCTTATTCCAAACTGAGCTGATTAATTTTATTCTTTACCTACTATGATACAATAGATCATCATATAGAATAGGTAGTTTAATCATTTTCCAGGCTTAGTGCACTTAAATAAAATGTGTCAATTTACAAGAGGTGGTGTGTATAGCATTGACTCACCTTATGATCTTTCATATAAAATTAACATTGCCAGCTGGGAATTATTATGGATAGTAGCAGCTCTCGCATTTATTTATAAGGGTGTGAAAGAACACCTACAAATTTATCTAAACAGTCAATGTATATAGTAAAAGCCAACTGTTGAGAATAAAAGAAAATAGTTATTTAGCACTTCATTTCCCACAAAAGAATGTGTGAAGGTTTTCTTTTTAATTGATTAAAGGGAATACTTTCTCAAAAAATGAAGAATGATGCTTTGCTTTTAGACCAGTGGTTTTCAGCTTCTGGTCGGCAGAGCTCTGCCGGCCTGCAGACTATGTCTAAGAGGTCTGCAAAAGATGACTGTTATCAAGCAAAAGTACATGAATACCCACACTACAATTCAGAGGGGTCCGCACTTCCGTTTGAAATTTCCAAAAGGGTGTGCGCCTCCATTCAAATTTTTTAGGGATCCACAAATGAAAGAAGATTGAAAACCACTGTTTTAGACTAAAACTATAATGCTTATATGAGGCCTACCCCAACGCCCATTTAAAGCTCTGGGAATTCTTTCTTAAAGTCTAGTTGGCATTCGATTACATTTGTGGTGAACATGTTTTATTAGGGATGTGAACGGTTAAATGTTTAATTATTTAACCAATAAGCCCAGTGATCATTTTTTGCAGGGTGGAGTGCAGTCTAGCAGGGAAGGGGGTGGGGCTGGAGTAGTTTTTATGAGTAGTTAATGTACGTGTAATACTAGCGTTAATTAGTAGTGTATGCGCTTGCTTTTTTGTTGGGGTTGTCTTGAATGGAGAGGGAGAACTGTCAGTTTCCTATTAGAGGTGCTGCTATGCAAACTGATTGTGATGTAATGTCAGAGACCAGCATGATGAAATAAACATTTTAAGTAATATTTTTCAATCAAAAGAAAAAGGTCACATAAGCTAATGGGATTGGTCACATGCAGATATTGATACTATAGCTTACCATATCAACATGTAGTGACCACAGTTTTTTCAGAAATTAGTTTTATTTTGTTTTGAAAATAAACTCATTTTTGTCTCTCTTAGTTGTGGAGAAAGCATTTTTCTGTGACAGCCTGTGCAGTATTGCCTCTCTAACCTTGCCAACAGGCAGATGGAAAGCTCTGAGGGCAGCAAAGTCCTCTTATTCATTGCAGTGAGTTAACTGGTCATTTTAGTAAAAGCACTGAGATTTACTGGAACTGAGGGCAGATTTTAGGACTGTTAGCAGATCCTGAGTGCATCTTTCAGCACACTCATTCTGTGACCTTTGAATGTAGAAGTTAAAAAAGATTGTAACTAAAATCATGAAGTTGGAAGTGTAAGCAAACCAAAAGGCTATTTTAAGAAAAAAGACTTCCTTAAATTTTCTATACCATCCTCAATTCAGCCCACCATGCACAAGGTATTGTAGCGTATAAAACCTTGTTGTAGAGAGGACTTACCAGCAGAAATTTACCAATGGAAAATTCTTCATTCATTTCAATTAAAGATGTAAATAGAACTAAAAATGTTACTCTGTTATGGTAATATATTGTTAGGTTCTGTGTTTTCTATGCATGGAAAACTGTAGCTAAATTCAGTGTCAGCCAAATAAAAGTTCTGCATTGTAGGGAATAAATGTGTTAAATACAGAAGATTTTGTTGAATTCAATGTTCTAATGAATAGTGCATTTGATTGAATAGTGTGATTTTGATTGAATAAAAATACGTCAATGCTTGTCTCTCCATACACTTTCCAATACTGTAGAATTTCCTGTGTGTTGAAGATTCAGTGCCAATGCACACCTAAATGCAACCCTCAGCTGTTGGAGGGTTTTTTTTTTAAAGTTATGATCTAGTTTACACAATAATTAATATCCTATGGCCTTTGTTACACGGATTAGACTTGATTATTGTAATTGGCCCTTCTGGCTTTATGAACTATCAAGCCATAGACGTTTAGGCCCATTGTGCTACAGAAAACATTGCTCTATCATCTTTCCTCCACATTTTGTCTGTTCAGAGAGAACTGGCAACTCTGTTTCTTCCCACCCTGCTGTCTAGGTGTTTTGAAAGATTTCCTTCTGTCCTTCTATACTAAGCAGTGTTGATATTTTTTATAGGATTTTGGTGACTTCTTTATCCACTCAAACCTTGAAGCTGAAGGTAGAGGACTTTGTTAGTCTGCGGTCCTCTTGCTCTGGCTTGAGTCCAATCTGGTACATCGACAGCAAAAAACATGAAGGGTGTGTAGCAGTCAGCGTTGTGGGACCACAGTCCATATGTGTTCCCTCTCCTTGGACCATAACCTTGGTGTGATGGAGAGGCTTGTGTGTTCCAGTGTCCCTCAGAGTTACGTCGTCTGGAGTCTTATACTCCTGGTAGGGTCTCCCCTGGCAAATGGATCTGAGGTGAGGTCCCAGACTAAACATGATCCAAACTCCTGAAGACCCCAACAGTGGAACAGGTGTACTTGAGGACCTGCTGGTTCTCTGTGGCTGTCAAGGCAGATGAGGGCTGCAATGGGATGGAGGTCCCCAGTTGTCTTGGACATCCTTGCCACTGGGTTCAGGGCTCCTTTCTGTCAAACTTGTGTTCCCCACGTTAAAAGATGTCATGCACAGGCCTCTGCCAAGGTTGTTGTCATATCTCCCATAAAATAAGTCCTGCAGTGATAGATGAGTGGCAGTGGTGAGAGGAACAGGGATTTCTGGGAGTCCCTAGTCACAAATCTGCATGTAGCGGCGGTTGTGGAATGGTTGTTTTGCACTTACTGAGACAGAAGTACAATTCAGCAGCTGCAGCTGTGACTATGCAGTCCTCTTTAGGATCCCCTCTGCTCACCCTGAATGTGGAAGGGGTTAGAAACGGTGCCCCAAACATAGACTGTCTCAACGCCCCCTGGCTGGATTGCTGCATCCAGTGGGATCACTCTACTCACAGCCAAAACTAACAAGATAAAGTACTGAAGTTCGCCTCATGGAATGCCTGCACTCCTATGGGCTCCCCGAACAGTGAGTGTCTTGAAAGAAAAATCGCCATAGTAGCTAGAGAACTTGCAAGATGTGACATCGGTATTGCTGCCCTAAGTGAGACCCGCTGGGCAGATGAAGGCCAGCTGAAAGAAGGAGGAGGTGGCTGCACATTTTTTTGGAAAGGAAAGTCACCTGAAGAGAGGTGCATTCACAGGTTTGGCTTTGTCATCAAGAATAAGACTGTCAGCCAGCTTTCACAACTTCCTGTAGGCATTAATGAACACCTTATGACTTTCCATCTCAAGCTCAGTAACAACTAGTATTAGTGAGTATATCCCCACACTTGACAATGAAAAAGTTAACAAGGAACAGTTCTACTGTGCTCTTGACACAGTCCTGACTGCCACTGCCAAGGAAGACAACCTCAGCCTAATGGGTGACTTCAATGCAAGAGTTGGGCGACACTGAACTTTGGAGTGAAACCATTGGGAAAGAGGAGGTGGGAAAAGTCAACTCCAATAGTATCTTCTTCCTTGGCAAATGTGCAGAGCATGACTTGCTTATCACGACTACCATCTTCAGACAGTGACAGATATAAGACCACCTGAAAACATCCACGCTCCAATCAGTGGCATCTTCTTGATTATATTACTGTCAGAGCCCATGATCATACTGTTGTCCATATCACCAAAGTCCTGAGAGGTGCAGATGACTGCTGGACAGATCACCATTTAGTCAGATCAATCATGGACATACAGCTTGCACAACAACATCGTAAATAGCTGAAAGGAATGCCTAACAGATTTCCCATCAAGGCACTCCAAGGCCAAGCTAAATGCAAGGTTCTTCAGCCATGCCTTTCTGAAAGACTCTTTGACCTACCTGACTACATCAAGTACATCCAGGCACATTGGGAGGAACTTAAGAACGTTATTCAGAAGGCATACATTGAATCAGTTGGATATTCCACTTACCTTCACCAAGTTTCGTTTAATGAGAACAGTGAGGAAATCCTAGCAGTTATCCATCAGAAGATGGCTGTGCTCTGCAGCTGGTAAAATGAACCTTACAACTGGCAAAAACAAGAGGCTTACCACTGGCTCAAAGCTGTAGTTCAGAGAAGGCTACAGGACATCAAGAACAAGTGGTGGCAAGTGATAACCATGGAGATCCAGAGTTTCACTGGCCAACATGACATGAGAAGCTTCTTTCAAGCAATAAAAGCCATCCATGGGCCACGTTCCAATGGCCCAGCCCCTTTGCAATCCCAGGATGGCTCCACCCTTCTCATAGACAATGTATCTATCAAGCAATGCTGGAAGGAGCATTTTGAGACTCTACTCAACTGTGAATCTGAGATCTCAGCTGCTACCATCGAGTCTATCCCTCAATGTCCAGTAATAAAACCTTTTGCTGATCCCCCATCCTTTAAGGAAGTCTGGCATGCCATCACTCAAACCAAGAACAATAAGATGCCAGGCCCTGATGGCATCCCTGCAGAGGTCTTCAAAGCTGGTGGAACAGCATTAGCACAAAAATTTCACCAACTTCTCAAAATATGGGTTAACAAAGAAACTCCACCTGACTTAAAGAATGTCAACATTGTTACCATTTTCAAGAAAGGGGACAAGTCAGTGTGTGAGACCTACCAAGGCATTGCCCTCCTCTCCATTGCCAGGAAGATTCTTACTTGCATCCTTCTGATCGCCTCCTCCCCCTTGCCGAAGATGTCCTTCCAGAATCCCAGTGTGGCTTTAACCAATGGTCACCAACCAGTGGATCTCAATCCACTGGTAGATCTTGAAGCCTCTTGGAGTCAATCCGAGGCTGGGGTGGGGAGCTGAGTGCCTGCATGTATGTATGCATGCACCCCAGCCCAGCAGGTCAGTCTATGGGAGAGGGAAGGGGCCGGGGCTAGATCAAGGCCCCTGTGGTGAGGGATAGTATCGCAGAGGCAGGAGCAGGGTTAAGTTGAGTGGGGCCCCGACTGGGTGGGACTTACCTGCTGGGTAGGCATGCCCCCCCTCCCCCCCCCATTTTTCTCCCTCTGCTTTGATCCCACCTTCCCTCCCCACAGATTTACCTGCTGGGTGGAGGGGGTTGGGGGGCAGTAGTGCACAGTAGATCAAATGGCAAAGGTAGTCTCCTTCTTCAAAAAGGTTGGAGACCACTGCTTTAGGCCATCACAGGGTGCCACGACATGATTTTTGTTGCACGACAGATCCAGGAAAAGTGTAGAGAGCAACACAAGAAGCTGTTTATGGCATTCATTGACCTAACCAAGGCCTTTGACTCCATCAGTTATGAAGCCTTATGGAAGGTGCTGGTCTTATGGAACATGCTAGGTTTGGTTGTCCACTGAAGTTCATCAGTGTCCTAGGGCTACTCCATGACAGGATGACTGCCACAGCCCTTTGCAATGGATCAGAGACAGACCCATTTACCATCCATACTGGTGTCAAGTAGAGCTGCATCATCACCCCAACCCTCTTCTCCATCTGTCTTGCTGTGATTTTGATTCTTATCCATGACCGCCTTCCTCCCAGAATTTCGGTTGAGTATTGAATGGACAGTCAGCTTTTCAACCTGTGGTGCCTTCACAGCAAAATGAAAGTTACCAAGATTGGCATCACCAACCTTCAATACGCTGACACCTGTTATCCTCGGGCACACTGCACCCATCCTGCAGTCCACCCTTGACATTTTCTCAGTTGCCTATCACAGCCTAGGGCTCTCCCTTAACATTGGGAAGACCGAGGTGCTCCATCATCTTGCCCTAGCACAAGCTATCCCCTCCCCCCCACCCCATTACCGTTGGTGGAGAATCCCTGGAAAACGTTGAGCATTTTCCATATCTTGGCAGTCACCTCCCCCAGTCAAGTCAGTCTTGATGTAGAAACCGAACATAGGATTCACTGTGCCAGCATATCCTTTGGAAAGCTGCTTTGCCGTGTCTTTGCTGACCAAGATCTGCAGATGGAAGCTAAGATCTTGGTCTACAATGCAGCAGTTATCCCCATGCTTCTCTATGGGTGAGATGTGCGTGACATATCAAAGCCATCTTAAGTGCCTGGAATGGTTCCATCAGCATTGCCTCAGGAAGATCCTTCACATTAGATGGGAAGACCACTGCACTAATGCCAGCATTCCCTCTGCAGCTAACATAACCAGCATTGAGGCAAAGATCATGCAACTTCAACTCTGCTGGGCTGGCCACTGTGTGCACACATGGTTGACACTCATCTTTCGAAGCAAGTCCTCTTCTCTCAACTTAGTCATGGTACAAGGACCTGTGGAGGTAAGTGGAAATGCCACAACCTTACAAGGTAGGAAGTGCTAGCTGGTAACAGGTCTCAAGAGCACCGCACCATATATCAAGCTACAGCCCACTTCAAAGAGAATTGTCTTGCTAAGGGCTGAAAAATGGCAGAGGAGAAAGGAAAGCGCGCAACATCCTGGTCAGCAGTTTTGCATTCCTCAAAACTGGTGCCCTGGGGCCAGGGGTGGCAGGAGAGCTGAGCCCAAGCTGACAGGACAACTCGCAGGGGCTCTGCCTGCCGCAGGCTCTTTGCACCCCAAGGCCTCATAACCTGTTGCTGTTGCTGGTGGCAGGGGCTGTGGGCACCCACACTTCCCATACACACCCCACACCCCCTCACACACCACAACCACCCTCTCCCTCCACACATGCTACAACCCTCTCAGCCATCCTGCTCCCCACACATTCACAGCTCCCCCATAAACCCCATACCCACCCACACCCCACATATCCACACACACCCCTACATGCTCCCCCACCCCACATACCCACACCCCCCAAACCCCATTCACACCCTCACACCTATGTACCCCCACAAACCCCACACACACATCCCACACTCTCAACCACACCCCACATACACACATACCCACACACCCACAGCCCTCCACAAACCTATCCCCACCCACCCATACTCCCCATACTCCCCCTATAATATACAAGAATAAGACTTCACTTTAAGCTATTATACAATCACCTCTACGTACACTAAGCAAACACATGTAAATAAGGGCAAAATATTTTTTAAAATCAAATTAATGAATGTTGTAGTAGACGTTTGATTTTTAGAATATAATTAGTTATTTTTCTGGTTCCAAGTTGGCAAACCCCCTTGCTGAAAGGGGCACTTCTGGGGGCAAGGGAAGGGACTTCTGGTGGCAAATGTCAGGGGTTAGGGGGTGGGACTTCCAGTCCCAGGACGGCAACCAGGGGGTGGGGCACCTGTCAAGGGGTGAGGCTACCCATGCAGCCCTTGACAGCTTGCCAAAACTGGGTAAGCGGCCCTCCAGCTGAACTAATTGTCTGCCCCTGGTCTCAGAGGTTCTTGGCTTTGTTGTAGTGTTATGTTTCATTTTCAGTTTGTTTCAGTTGTAGGTCTTTAGGTTTAATTCCATTTCTAAAAAATAGTAATGTGACTTTCATTGTCTTAGCAATTGTCTCTAATACCCTTTAAAAAGTGCATTGTTGTGCTTTGATATCATAGTTGTGCTTTGTAAGATTAATCTTTAAAGCACATTTTTAGACTCATTGTTTAAAATTAATATTGTGTTCTTGGAGTATTCAAATCATGGCAGAGAGCTTACAGAAGTGAATGGATAAGACTCATGTCATTGAGGAGCCACCCTTGGTGGCTCCTGATTGTTCTGGCTGTTTCTGAATTGCTAATATCTGGTTAACATGGAAGGAAAAATCCAGAATAGAGATATAAGAATGTGCATTGGAAACAGATTCTTTATTTTTATTATGGTTTTACGTACTAAAGCGTGTGTATGCGGGGGTGGGGGTATGTGTTTACACACCACACACACAGTCTTACAGTATTAACAGGATTCGATGGAAGTGCTCTGCCAAAAGAAGAAAAAAACCTGCTGAGAGTTGCTTCCAATGTCCAATGTGTGCCGGAAGCCCAGGTTTGGCTGTGGGGAATGGAATGTTCTCTGTAGTCCTCCAAGAACAAAAACAGCTGGGAAACAGGCTACCGAGACAGCTTCTCACTTTGAAAAAAATAAACAAACGCCATGCAGCCAGTGCTGTCTTTTTATGAAGTTCATTTCACTTTTCCACACACTCTGTCTGTTTTTTCAGGGTGAGAGGTTGTTTCTGCTTCCCCCTCTCCCTCCTTCCCAACTTCTTTCTAGTCTGTCTCTAAAATTACATTATTTTGATGATCGACATTCACTTCAATCCTTCCACCCGCCCTCGCACCCAGTGGAAAAAAGTAAACTGCGACCAGCATGCTCTCCCAGAAGCAAAACAAATGTTAGTTATTAGAGTCCTGTGGTCAGTGGATGACTGTCTGTGAAATAACTGGAAATTTTGCTCCTAACTGGAAGTGTGATGTGTTCAGCCAATTCCCAGACAGTATATATTTTCAACAAGGTTTGTTTTTTTGTTAGTGTAATAGTTTAAAACATCAGTCTTTTTGTAAAGAGGCAAGCAGCAATTGTTAATTTATATTTAACAAGGATAAATATATATTATAAATATATATTATAAATGTTATATATATTTAACAATCCCACTTAATTTTTGAAAATAACCTCTTACTGTTTGGAAGTGCATGTACAGTAGAAAAAGCACTTGTAACTCACTCAAAACATGGCTTTATGAAATGTCATATATACATATATGGCGTTTCATAAAGCCATGTTTTGAGTGAGTTACCAAGTGCTTTTTCTACTGTACATGCACTTCCAAACAGTAAGAGGTTATTTTTAAAAATTAAGTGGGACAGAAAAACTTCCTAGAAATTTCGTGCATATTCATGGATTTGTTTGCTCTGCCCTATCAAACACCTCTATCGCAAGATGGCACAGTTGGAGATCCACAGTGTGGGGCAGACAAGGTCTGCATTTAATATTTTTCTGAGACTAACAGATTTCAATGTGTAAATCTTCAGTTAATATTGCTCCACTCAGCCTTAATATTCCTCAGTGCTTTATATTTTACCTAAGAATTGGGAAAAGTTGCATTCAGGGGAGAAGGCTAATTGCAATAAAAGAGTTCTTTTGGCTCCTCTGCTAAAACTAAGGTCAGAATCACTTCTCCTTTGAGAAGTGAATAATAAGAGAGTTCCACAAAATAAATCTTTCAGTTTGGTCGGCTTTTTCCCTTCCTGTGGGGTTTTTTTTGTTTTTTTTCCTGCTGGCTCATATACCAGTAGTTGGGTCACCCAAGTGCCTGGGACTGGCAGAGATGTGTATGTGTCACTGCACTTTTTCTCTTTTCAGAATGTTGTTAGCTATGTATAATGATAGAGTGACCATAATATTTTTATGGAAATCTGGGACCCTGACCCTTTACCACCCACCCCCTGGCGGATCCATGCCCCAGGCAGGAGGAGCAGTGCCCAGCTCACTCCTTACCTCCAGCTGCTGCTTAGGAGGAGCCAGGCTGAGCAGTGCAGGTGGTGTGGTGCCAATCTAGGACTTTTGTTTTCATTTTCACCAACCAGGTGGGCCACCGGGATGGCCTACAATATCCAGGACCGTCCTGGCTAAAACTGGGATGTATGGTCACCCTACATAATGAGCCTTTGCTCACTTTTGTGCCAGCTATGTTCTGTCTCTGCTGGCTCTTGAGTTTTTTGTTGTAATTCACACAGAAGTTGCCTTAATAAATTTACAGATAACATCAAAGATTGACCCTAGCAAATGAATCCATATCAAAAAGTTCAGTGTGTATAAGCAAGCGTGTGCATTTCATGCAGACCCAGGGGTTCATGGTGATCTTTTTAACTTTAACCATTTAAGACGGTTTTACCCAATTCACCTAGCCTTCGCCTAGGGGCTGGTTTGTGAGCCAGATCTGGATGATGGAGCCATGTCATCTGGCCCATGGGCCTGGAATTTGGCAGTGGCAGCAGTAAATGCTGTGGTTCCTTGAGCCACACGGCCGCCACGCCACCCACCATCAAATATTCTGCCCCATAAACAGTCCCACCAGCCAGATGACAGCTCTGTGCTGTGGCTCCAGCTTGTGAGGTCCCCCTTTAATACTGCCACTGCTCTCCATGCCGCCATATTTCCAGAACCTTGGGAAGACCCATGGGCTCTGTGGGCTGGATCTAACCAGCAGGCTGTATTTTGGTGATCCCTGAGTTAGGTAAACTTCAGTACAAACAAAAATACATCATACTTAACAAGAAACAGGAAATAAAAATACCACTTGTGTGCAATACAGTTGAGTTAAGGTTGAGAGAGAAAGCATGACTTCTTAAACTTCTCCTGTCTGAGTACTTGGATTCTCTGCTTCTATAATGTATTAACACCAATTACTACATAGCATTTCCCTGCTTTTCTGAAAAGAAAATAAAAGAAAGTGACAGGAAGGATGGGAAAGTTCTGTGGATATTTAAAGTACTTCATTCAGAGCAACACTGCAGACCTGGGAAGCTAAAAAAAGGGCAATTCATCGAGATTCTTATTCAATACATCCTTCAAAAATACCCACCAAAAGAAAACAAGATGTTCTAATACACTTGAGCAAAATTGGTAACTTTGGCAAAATTGGCAAAAAGCGTTATTTTAAAAGCATTCTTTTCCCACTTGAACTGGTTGCTTTCTCCCCACCCTCTTCTCCAGTCTCACTGAGGGAAACAAACATCTGGGACTTTTGTGTGTGCGCTTCATTGTATGAGGCACCAATTCTGATTAGGATATATGCACAGTGGGTGTTGAATTTTTCATGTTCACGTATTTCAAAGATGACTAGGTGGATTTTGCTCGTAAGTTAAAAAAAAAATCAATGTCAAGCTGGGGCCAAGAACAGAAATACTCATCCCAGATGGTTTTGTTTGAGAAAATTAAGAGAAGGGGGAGTTATGTTGGAGGATGGTATTCTACCAACTAATGGTGTTCAGAAATAAGGCTGGCATTCAATATCCACATGCCAACGCAGATGCGGCAAACTGAAATTGCTTTCACCATTTCTTTGCTAAGGTATTAGATCTTAGGCTCTTATTAGATCTTATGCTGGGCCTTTATGCTAAGCTATTAGATCTATAAGAATATATGCCTTCCTGCAGATATTCCTGCTAAATTCCCATCACCCAAATTTGTACAGTAAAGCTCCTGCTTTAAAATATTTCAATAAAGTATACAGCAGATTATTAACCTTCCAAAACTAGCATTTATGGGCTAGTTAGATAGTGTTGCTTTTTGTCTCACTACCAAGTGCATCTATTCTTAAAATTAACTACTGCTTTAGATTCGTAGATGGGATTTTACAGTTTACCAATCTGTAAATGAAATAATGAATTAACTGCCATAAAATACTAGACTGACTACAGACCAGCATGTAACTTGGACTCGGCGTTCACCAGCTGCACCTCATTTTACTAATCTCTAGGCTTTTTTTTTAAGCAGAGGCATTTAAGAGTTAAGTTACACAACTCGCTTTTTATTTTTAAAGTGAGTGGATTCCTTGTTGCGTTGTTGAGAATGATAAATTGATACCACATGTTGCTTCCAGACAAAAAAGTCTCTGTATTCCAGGGGAAGCACTTGCAGCTGGTGTCTGAGTTAATGGATGGGCTTCGCAAGGTAAACACAGTTTGGAAGAGTCTGAAACAAACCCAGGGTAGGAGGGGCTGGGAAATTCTTACATTTTTAAAGACTTAGGGGTCTGCCAGCTTCGCTTGACCCTGATGGAACATTCAAATACTTTTTAATTGTGAGCTTTTATGAAAAAGAGAAATTAAGCATCTATGTCAAATCTAGTCCATAAGGTCTTAGTGGTGACAAAATGCACTACTGTGTCAACTGATCTGTCTGTAATCCTGTCCGAATGTTGAAAGAAATGGGTTATCAGGATATGATAGGCACATTTGTTCTCTTGAGCAGAATTTGGCTGATTCTTTCAAGGACAACTACTTTAAAAAATGCCATGCAGTGGATAAATCCTTGTCTACTGGACATGAAGTTCACTGCTCTGAAGTCTATAAAAAGTATTACCTCTATCAGTGATAATGATCTGTCCTCTGATTATTTGCCAGCAAACAGATGTATGCTGATGGACTGTTGTCTGGCACACAAGTGTTTGGTCCTTTTCACACACACGAGAGATTGTATAAGAAAGTTGAAGATGCAAATGTGCCAGGAAAGCAAGCAAGTATATGATGAAGGATCCAGAAGAAAGGGATTGGCCTACTAACCCCTGCTCCTCTAACTCCCACAAGACAAATGTCAGGCCCCAAGCATTTTTTCCTACCCCTGTGGTCTACCTCCATCAGACTTCTCCTGCCAGGAGTGGTCTGTGATAGGTCTTTTCCAGGATTCTTTACTCATATGCTACCGCAAGTCACATTTGCACGTGTTCCCCAATACCAAGTTACAAAAGCACCATTGTCATAGCTTTAAAGCTTCTCATTGTATTTAGGCATGGACAAATTTGTTACATGTCTTAATGGCCTAATTCTACCCCTAGTCAAGTCAAAGGCAAAACTCCCACTGATTCAAATACGAGCAGGTTCCTTTTGTATTTTTGTGTTTTCTTGAGTTTTTATTTTTCCTTTGTGGTTTGTCACAGTAGTAGTATGCATCTTTAATGCAGATTCTGGTGGGTGAATATTTTCCAGACTTTTTAACATTTTAATCTAGTTATACAACTACATAAACCAGGTCTCAAATGGGGTTGTTTCTGCTTAGTTTACAGTCTGATAGTCCAGTCCTGGCAGCCTATTGTGTGAATAGTCAGTCCTGTTGTATGTCAGTGGCAAGATAGGGCTTTAGTTGACTTGGATAGATACAATAGATGTGACAGTGCTTCCAGCACCGGGAAGCAAATACATTATTGGGGAAGTTAATATGGACAGGTTACACAAAAGCATTGTATTTTAAGGAAATACTTGATGGGAGAGTGTGAATTGGGGAGAAAGAACTCTGATGGACAGTAAATGTGCTAAAAGAAAACACTCTTTTACAGAAATCGGTGAAGAAAGACTTTAGCTGGTGGGCAAAGGGCATTTTGTGTAACAGAAGATGGACACAAACTTTTCTATAAGCACCCATTTTTATTAAAAATGATTGTTATATCCTTTCATTATGTGTAATACAAGATTCTGATTGGAAGATTACCACTAACTTCCATGCACAGAGCACCTTGTCCTAGAAGATGCTAGGCCTGTCAACTCTGTGAAGTCAGCACAAGTTGAGGCACTGAGCTCTTCGGATTTTTAGGGGAAATACCTATGATAAGGTTATAGCTGGCAGAAATAAGTCTTTCTGCCAGCAGATGACAGGTTGCTTTTGTATTGAAAATCGTTGGCTGTTGCCATTTTGGGCAATTTATTTTTGTGTTTTAAGGTATACAGTCTGCCATTCTTTTATCAATGCCAGTTTTTCTTTGTTGGTTTCTGTAAGAAGACTGTATTCTTTTGCATAAATATTTGCTAGCTTTGCATGTATAGATTGTGTGCCTAGTCTTAGTTGTCTTCTTATTGCAGTGGCTTGTAATGATGCATAGTTTTTTCTTTTACTGTGTACAGCTAGACTTGGTCAAGCAAATGGACCCATGTCATAAATGCTCTTCTGTGCAAAGCACCACTGAGGTCAACATGGCATGAGCATAAGAGCTCACCCACCTATGTCCAGTTTAGGATCAGAACCTCCAGTAGGACATTTTTGTCCCATTTAAAAAATTCAAATAACTTATTTAAAAGGTCTGTGAGGGTGACCCCAGGGTTTATGGGATGTGGTTAATACCAGTTAAAACAGATTCTTGCCAGACTCAAAATATGACTAGAAGCTCATTAATTTAATAATAAAAATTAATTCCTGACTAGCCTGAGGAACTGTTACACTGAGAATCAAACCAAATTATCTTGTTTTTTTAGTATTGTTCTTTGACAGTATTTGAGTTAATAACAGAGACACTGACACAAATTTCACTGTAGTATCATTGTAAAGTCTTGTTTGCAACGCTGTGCAGGGTTTGTTTTTTTTTCAAGGCTGTTCCGAGATGTAATTGAATTTAATTTTTTTCTTTTCATTAGAAGACAGTCAAGAATGTGTCTGGGGCCCATGCGTGCAAAGAAGTTAGGGGTGTTGTTCATTACTGAACCTGACCAAAACCACAGCACTGGAAAAAAAAAAAAAGATTTATGCTTAAAGGAACAGAGAAAAAAAATCAGCTGGGCTGTATTTCTTCACACACCCAGCATGTCTTCAGTTCATTTACGTCAAACATCCTTCTATGCTAATGGCATGAATGCCAAGATGTTTATGAATAATTGTTGGTTGCGAGCGTTCCTTGTCCATTTGAAACTGGAATCCCTTAAGCACTTAGTAAATGGAAAACACTCACTGGGCTTGTTTGATTACACTGAAATCCTGTTGACTTTCTGTTTTTAAAACATGCTGGTGGAACACATGTATTTGTATCTTCCACATAGATACAGCTGACATTTGCCAGTATTTTAGGGGAAAAAAAAACTTTGTGACTTTTTAAACTTGTTCCTATTTAACATACAGCATTAGTACAACTGTATTGCCAAGATAATATGGCATAGCTCCAAAATTCTTTAGCTTACAGATAGAAACAAAAAGCCTAGAAAACCTTTTGCAGACAAATGCTTCTTCCTAGTCCTTTTTTTTCAGCTGTAGGTCAAGCCCAGATCTCAGTCTCATTTACACTGGTGTGAATTTAGAGCAGTTTTACAAATGTTACCAGGGACTGGTTGTTTTCTGTCCATCTTAGATTTTTTTTGTATGGGCATTGATCACCATAGCATGAGTTCACAAAGTTTTTTGAGAACACGTGCACCTTGTCCATTGGCGCATAGTCAGAGTTCTGTTTTTCATTCCCTGTGGACAGTTATCTTTGGCATCTGACTAGATTTTGGCTTTACTTGACTTTTTAAGGGGACAGTCCTGCTGTTCTAATGATTTTATAGTGGATGAATACCCAACAATTTAAGGAGATCAGAAAGATGTTGTGGGTGTCGAAGCAACAGAGCAGGTACAGTGCAGACATAATTCAGATGCCACCAATAGAATGAAACAGTACACTCCACCTCCAGGGTGCAGCTTCTGTGGGAGGACCAGGGGTAGCAATTGCCATCTGCACAGAAGTCTAATAAGGCATATATAATGTTGCATTGCAGTGAAGAATACAGAAGCTCTCACATATGCTGCAGTGAAAGGCCCAGCCTTTTGACTTGTTTTAGTTAAGTGGTTGCAGTCCTTATTTCAAGGAAGTTGGGACAGGAGTTAGGCCTCTGCTGCATGTAGATTAAATGAGCAGTAAGTGGCCAATATCCCCCACCACACATACATTCTTCCCCCTTCCGCTTCCCGCAGCAGGGAGGGCAGAGAAGTGGCATGCAGTGGAGGAACAACTGGAGGTTTGCTGCTGTGATGAGGGACATGTCAGCCCTCTTTTTTGCTGCCAGTAGGCATAGTGAGCCACCAAAAAAACACTAGTTGTCAGTGGCAAAAAGCAGACATCTCCCCCCTTACAGCAGTGAACCCCCATCCAATACTCCACTACACATTGCAGCTACTTCCCTGCCTTTCTTGCTTCTGGAGCCAGAGATAGAGCAGGGAAGGTCCAGAGTATATGTGTGCACATATGGAGAAATGGGATATGGGAGGGTGAGTCACTCCTCAGCTCCATTCTGGTGTCCCTTTCCTCCTTGGACAGTACCTGGGACTAGTGCCCTACTTATCCATCCGTTTTTACACTACTGGCCTCCAGGGTGTTTTATTTGGTCAACAGAAGGAAGAAGTGCCAGTCCACCAGCCGTCAGTGGCTGGGGCTTGGGGTTCTGTGTTTTTGTTTTTCTTCTTGCAGTTGAATGATTTAAGGGGAGCTTCCTACCACATTTGAGAGCTAAAATCTGGGCAGTTTGCATCCCCTGCCTGACCAGTTCAAAGCATTGGAGTGGCTCAGGGTTTTTATCTGTTCCTTGGGCTTCATTTACTGTTGGTTTTGCATGATGGAGAGTAGACTAGCAGAGGGTATGGTGCCTGTCTTGACCACTTGTTTCATTCTTTTTCCACAGAACTCAATCCGGCATAACCTATCACTTCATAGTCGATTCATCAGGGTGCAGAATGAAGGAACCGGGAAAAGCTCTTGGTGGATGATCAACCCAGATGGTGGGAAAGGAGGGAAGGCCCCAAGGAGACGTGCTGTTTCCATGGACAATAGCAACAAGTACACTAAGAGCAGGGGGCGAGCAGCTAAGAAGAAGGCAACCCAACAAGCCGCACAAGAAGTGAGTGATGACAGCCCTTCTCAGCTTTCCAAGTGGCCAGGGAGCCCAACATCCCGTAGCAGCGATGAGTTGGATGCCTGGACAGATTTTCGATCTCGTACAAATTCAAATGCCAGTACGATAAGTGGCCGCTTGTCACCCATATTGGCAAGTACTGAACTGGATGATGTTCAGGATGATGATGCTCCACTGTCCCCAATGCTGTACAATAGTCCATCAAGCTTGTCCCCATCAGTAAATAAGCCGTGTACAGTTGAGTTGCCTCGGCTAACCGATATGGCAGGCACAATGAACTTAAACGATGGACTGACGGATAATCTCATGGATGATCTTTTGGATAATATAACGCTCCCCTCTTCCCAGCAGTCACCTTCTGGGGGGCTGATGCAAAGAAGCTCAAGTTTTCCGTATGGCTCCAAAGGTTCGGGTCTTGGTTCTCCATCCAGTAGTTTCAACAATGCTGTGTTTGGACCATCCTCTCTGAATTCCCTCCGCCAGTCTCCCATGCAAACTATACAAGAGAACAAGCAAGCTACCTTTTCCTCCATTTCTCATTACAACAACCAGACGCTTCAGGACCTGCTGGCATCTGATTCGCCTAGTCACAGTGATGTCATGATGACGCAGTCGGATCCGCTCATGTCACAAGCCAGCACTGCTGTGTCTGCCCAAAACTCACGCAGGAATATAATGCTTCGTAATGACCCAATGATGTCATTTGCTGCTCAGTCCAGCCAGGGAAGTTTGGTCAGTCAAAACCTGCTCCACCACCAGCATCCATCTCCGAATTCTCCTCTTAGTGGCAGCCGTGCCTTGTCGAATTCAGTCAGTAACATGGGCTTAAATGACACGAACAGCTTGGGGTCAGCCAAACACCAGCAGCAGTCACCTGTCAATCAGTCTATGCAAACACTTTCTGATTCACTCTCAGGCTCTTCTTTGTATTCTGCTGGTGTGAACCTTCCAGTCATGGGACATGATAAATTCCCAAGTGATTTGGACCTGGATATTTTCAATGGGAGCTTGGAATGTGACATGGAGTCCATTATCCGCAGTGAGCTCATGGATGCAGACGGGTTGGATTTTAATTTTGATTCCCTCATCTCAGCTCAGAACGTTGTCACTCTAAATGTGGGGAACTTCACTGGTGCTAAACAGGCTTCATCACAGAGTTGGGTGCCTGGCTGAAGGACTGCTGGGAACAGAGGAAATGGGCAAAGCAGGTCAGTACCTTGTATAGAAGTAAAATACTAATCTCTTACTTTTTATTGGCAGTCATGCTGAGAAGTTGATAGTTCATATGCATTAATAATGTTAGTATGCTCTGTGGTGAACTTGGAGCCAATTTCTATTTCACCTATTAGGTATCTAAGAGGACTTAGTTGCCTAAATGCAACTCTATTCCACCCTGTTCAAGTCCTGAAAATCCATTAATGCATCTACTTTTATAATGAGTAATCATACCATTAAGATTTAGTCACAAAAAAAGTTGCAAGGAGGAAGACCCACCCACCTTATATATTCAGTGTTTTTCAGGAACTCATGGTGGAATACCATCACACTTAAGATTGCACTTAGGTACCAAAGCTCATATTCCATGTCCTCTGTCATTACAGCCCAATCCTGTAGTCTTTCCCGCACATGTTTTCTTTTAACGTCATTAGGAGTTCCCTACAGAACATCATCAGGCTTGGCCTGTCACATAATTTATTTTTAGCTATTACCCTCTTCACGACTTTTTGACCTTTCTAGTTTTGTGGATTTCTCAGCACTACTTTTTTATAAGGAGGGTGAGATCTGTATTTGTAAATCTTGCTCCTGGCATCTGTGATCCTTCTTACTCCCCCATATTGTTTGGGCTTTCATCTTGGCCCATCCATCCAGCTTCTGACACATCCATATTCACTGGATCATAGCATGTGTTCTCCCAAATGGCCCTATTTCCCTTTTTAATTTATTATTAGAAGAGGATTGGTAATCCATAGTTTCATAGTAGTTTCATAGTTGGTAGGGTCGGAAGAGACCTGACCACATCATCAAGTCCGGCCCCCTGCCATGGGCAGGAAAGAATGCTGGGGTCAAGGGCCCCCGTCTAGGTGATTATCTAGCCTCCTTTTGAAGACCCCCAGGGTAGGAGCCAGCACCACTTTCCTTGGAAGTTGGTTCCAGATCCTAGCCGCCCTGACTGTGAAGTAGTGCCTCCTGATGTCTAGCCTGAACCTCCTCTCAATCAACTTGTGGCCGTTATTCCTTGTTACTCCCAGTAGTGC